>NC_072737.1:111844253-111970855 GCF_026930045.1 Uloborus diversus | reverse complement strand
AAGCATTTAGATCTCGTCATTTAGGGAACGTGACACACCCATAACACGGCGACTCAGCCACGAAGAAAAAGTGAAGATTGCCTCGACCTTGTCAGCGGAGCCGTTGACCCGCTCCCACGCTTCTGCTTTACTTTGCTCTCGGTAGATGGCAGCACTACGAGTTTAGAAGGTGCTCTGACGCCAGGGCTGCGGAGTCGGAGTCGGAGTTGAAGAGTCGCTGCCGGGCTGATTTTGAAGCAAAGGAGTCGGTGTCGGGAGTCAAAAGTTTTTCATACCAAGAGTCGAAGTTAGTCATTTTCCCTCAAAGTCCGCAACTCTGCCAGTGCTTGCGGAGTCGGAGTCGGACTGATTTTGAGGTAAAGGAGTCGGAGCCGGAGTTTGTAATTTTCTCTTCGACTCTGTAACCCTGTCAAACACGACGTTTCTTATCCGCTTTTACCCACGCACTGGTAATTGCAAGAGCCTGATTTATCAATAGGCCTGGTCCCTCCCTACCCCTAGCGCCCCTACATCTTACATATCATGAAGAAAATCGTTCAAAAACATGGTTTTTATCAATTGTATCTACCAATACCGCAGACAGAATTTTCGTTTGCCCCCCCCCCCCACAGAAGGTAATTTCGGGGGAGGGGAGGCGAGTTTCTTCCCCGATTTTTGAAGCACCTTAATGTATACACAAATTTATATTAGTTGTAGTTAATTGATAAAAAGTAACTAAAATAAAGTTTTTCTTTGTGGACCTAAGTAGGAATTTATTTTATTTATTTATTTACTAGAGGACCCGACAGACGTTGTTCTGTTCAAACTTTGTAAATTGAAAAGTTAAAAAAATTCGATAAACTATCAAGTGTTTGAACCGTTCTGTTAAAAAAAATTTCAGTGACTAAAAGTACTTCTTTTGACTGAAGGAAACAACCCCATTTTGTTTGCTTCTGCCACTATCAGCAAGGCCATGACCGAAGAACTTTGGCCCTTGTTCTTTGGCGTCCACAAATTTGGCGACAATTGGGAAAATTGCTAAGACTCTTAGTTTTCAAACTCTTCCCGCAATTTCTACATTGTCTACGTGAATTATCATAACGTAGATCGTAAAATATGCAGAATTGGCGAAAACATTTCCCCATTGCTTAAATTCCGTGGGGCCAAGTTTGTGGACCTTTAATATATTAAAATGAAGCGAAGCTAAAAGACGTAACCATGGCAATTCGAAACAAAACATCAGTAATTTTAATGGAGATTAAATTTATTCAAACTTTATTTTTAACGGCTTGTAACTTTTTTTCCTTGGGAGATAGAAGGTTACTTTTTCGACCGAAGGTCGAGATATTTCTGGAGTAAAAAATGTCGCATTTTCCAACGGTGTAGAAAACTCTGGGACAATTTCTTCACTTTTTATTGATAGATTTAATGAAGAAAGTATTGCCAAAATTTCAGCTAAGCCTAAAAAAGTTCGAGATTAAAATGCAAATTGCTCCCGTCGTAATAAAGTTAGAGCATTGAAACAAATTGCTTAGAACGCGGAAAATTCTACCCTTTTCAACGATATAAAATATTAATATGTGCAAGTAATTTTTCACCCCTTTAATAGCCAATAATAGGGTATTTACGTGAAATTTTGGGCCTAAATTGGAATAAAAAAAACTATCTATCGGATTTTTCCGAATTATAGCCTATGTTACTCAGTAAGAAAGCTCCTTTCATGTAGTGAAAGAATTTTTCAAATAGGTGCAGTGGTTCCGGAGATTACCTCGAACATATAAACACACAAAAAGAGACCCTCTCTCTTTATAATATTAGTAAAGATTTTTCATATTACAGTAGGCGCTGCTTAATTTGATTAATTTGGGGCAAACGCAGTTTGATAACAATAACCGAAAAGAATCCAGGGCACACAAAATTATGTTTTTTTTTTTTCAATTAAGAAGCACTTTTCTTACATTTTCAAATTATAATTACAGTAATTCAACTAAACGCTGCTTTAAATTATAAAGTAATAGGTTAGCAGAATGGAATAGTTCTTTTTTTCCATCTATTTAACCATCCGTTCGATGCTACAAAGTCTTTTTTGCCCTTTTAAAAGCAAAATCTGCTTCTTGCTGCATTAACGAGCCCATTACTCGCACTTTCTGTTCCCTGACATTCGTAAACCACAATTAGAAAGCAGATTCAACTTCACCATTTTCTCCAGCACGGTTTTGGTTGTTGTTTAAATTTTTCATTTAGCTTCATTTTGTTTTCAATCTCGTCACGATTGTTTATTAACTTACAAAGTAATGGATGAGAAATGTTTACTTGTTCTACAGCTTTTCTTTGACTCATCACGATTAAAGTTTCAAAGTGTTTTAAAATGTCAATTTTTTTCTTGACAGTTAAATTATTGCAATTTTTTTTACCATGGCTAAAATTTTTGACCGTTTAGAGTGTAGTTTTTAGTTTAATTGAGCAGGGAGAAAAATTCTGCTTTACTGATAAAAAGGGAACTTGTTTTTCTGGAAGAGCTACTTGTCAGAGTTCGCCTTTGTATTTCTTTTGAATGAGGAAAAAAAAGGGGAAATTTGAAAGTTTATGAAAAAGTGATAACAATAAACGAAGACACTAATTACAATATTCAGCTTTTTGAACACACGTTAATACACAAATGTTCCGGGACTTCGTGATTCTGATAACAATGAGCGAATGATAACATTAACCGTGATCACATTAAGAGGCACCTACTGTAATTGGTTAAGATTGTCTTAAAATTTTATAGCTATGTTAGAGAGCCAATTTCAATGGCACTTGAGTCAAACACTTTTAGTGTGATTTTTATGTATTGGAGCTCACCAGTTCTTACTCCAAATAGTGTCAATTCTTGATAACTCGAAGTCTGATAACTCGAACATTACTATAACTCGAAGTTTTTATTAATTCCCGATCCCTTTGTCTTTTTTGCATGTTAATTGTTGCTCAATATCTTGAAAAAACTTCCTTTAATTCGAAATTTTTTCAAACATGACTTGAAATTTATTTTGAAAGAACCAAAAGAAAAAAAAGGCAAATGTATAATTCAAATGACTATGAGAGAAAACTTCATTCACCTTCACTTGCAATTCCTGTACAATAGACCTCTAAAGCAAGGAGAACACCTGAAGAGTCAATGTGCGATAAAGGAGTTACACGTGCGGAAATGAGTATAGTTTGTTTTCATTTGTTGTACTCTACTGTTTACACTTAGACATGTTGCTGGACTACGAATCAGTTTTTAAGCTGTCAAGTTGTCAAGTCAATATATTGTACCTTTATTCAAAGGCTGACCTAAGTTAGGATGCGCTTCCCTTCATTCTTTAGTTCAATCATTTGCTGATAAATTCCTGAAAGAGAGAGAGAGAGAGAAAGAGTTTTCTTTTTTTAGATGTCTAAGCGAAAGCTAAAAACCTTGGATTTAGAAAGTAAAGTAAATTGTATTTAAAACATTGAAAAGAATCCAACGATCAAAAAGAAAGATAATGCATTGAAATATGGCTCCAAATACTCTGTCAATGATACTAAAAGAGAAACTTCAAAAGCGGTTCGAATTCATGAATCCAAATTTGAAACGAATAAAGATGTGCACCTTTCTTGAAGTTGAATCAGCTCTATTCAAGCTTTTTCAGCTTTATCGAATTCAAGACCATGCAGTTCCTAAAAGTAGATGTTGGCTGCGTGAGAAAGCAACGAATTTTGCTATATTACTGAACATAGAAAATTTCCACACCATTGCTGGATGGCTAGAGAAGTTCAAGACCAGACACAACTTTATCTTCAGAACTTTTCACGGAGAAACTGCGCATATTGTGCTTAAAAAATTGTAAGTTCTGTAATTTTGTCTGTTATATATACATATTAATTAAAATATTCGATGGTTTTTAATATTAAAATGTCGAAAACCGAAACTAGCGGTAAGCCGATCTTCAGATAAGTCGAAGTTTTTGTCGGCCCCTTTAGATTCGAAGCATTAAGAGTTGATTGTACATATAAAAAGCACATTTTTTTAAATAATAATTCAAATAATATTTGTTTCTAATTTTTAAAAACACTCGAGTCTTGAGATAAAGAAAAACACTTTAGTTTCTAAACTAAAATAACACATTAAGTTATTAGGACTTGTTCTCCTGAAACGTAGCTTGTTACAGCTCCTTTTCTTTGTGAAATCTCGTTACAACGAATATCAATACAACGAAATATCCGTTTCAACAAATCTTAAAACTGCATCAATAAGCATTAGAATTAATCCCCAAAATTTTTTAAACCAAAATATGGAACATTTTTTAGCATTTTTAATATTTTCTTGAAATTATGAACAACGAGGCCTTAATATTTATACATTTTTCGTTTCCTTGTATGACAATTTGAGTAGCATAGTGGATAAGACGCTGGACTCGGAATTGTTGGGTTACGGGTTGCCAAATACTCAAGTACAAAAATAAATAAATAAATAAATAAATAAAAACGTATATTTTACAAATGTTTTTATTTTATGTAATTTTCTTGAGCAAAAATTGTCGGGTACTATTTTGGTCGAAATTCTACCGCTCGGCGAACACTAGTCCAATTAAATTGGTAAATGCAGGGGCTGCTGGCATGACACACCATGTGTGACATTAATGTACAAAAATGAGTTACAATACGTTGAAATAAATCTCTTATCTGTATAGAATTCAAATTTTGTTTTATCCTTAGTATGTTTGCCTTTAGTTACTTACGGTTACACATTTATCCAAGAAACAAGCCTCATATCTTCTTCTTCCACAATAACATGAAAGAAAAAAATACTTTTGAATTTCGTAGACACGGTACAAAATATTATTCTATCTTCATAGCAATGACGCGTCTGATATTTTCGTTGCTTAACGCACAAAAACTGATTCAAAATACCTTGAAATAAACCCTTGAAATTTTTCTGCTCACTTCTGATAAAACTTCTTTTACTGCGAGATTTCTTTTTTCGTTTTTTGAGCGAAAGTTACGTTAGAAATAGCTTTATTTTTAAAGAAACTAATTGCATGCAATCATCATTAATACTAATGAATGCATATTACTCAGAATCTGGCTTTCTTGCAAAAGTCTTTCTCGGAAATCTTTCTAATTATCGAGCAGTTTTCTTTTCCTTAGTCATGAATGATGAAGACGCAAATTAAATTCAATTCGCACTTTCCGGCGTGGGGTGCTTAGAAAAGATTTATTACAAAAATTAAAACAAATTACAAAAGTTACACTAAAAATTAAAGTCGTTTTTTTCTGAAATGTTACCAAAATAATTAAAGTTTTATTTTACCATGTTTTTACTTTCTTCTATATCTAATATATAGCAGAAAGTATTGGATTCGTGTAAATTTTCGAATTTTGACGGATTGGAACGTTTTGAGGTGTGCTGAGTCCGTTTCGACCATTTTTGGAAAATGTTTGCCTCTGTGTGTGTGTGTCCGTGTGTGTGTCCATGTGTGTGTCACGTATGTGTGTGATCAGTTTTTTTTGTGTCCGCTCTACAGCAAAAAACTACCGCATGAAATCGAACGAAATTTTGTACACATATCGTCGCCTCAGAGTAACAGTAAGATATCTTAGTATTATTCCTGGGATTGGATGTCTTAGTGTTGCTTTGAGGCGACGATATGTGCCTCTATGTGAACTTGTGCACATTGGTTTTTGGCGCGAATTCCTCCAAGGGGGGGGGGGGGGGTGGAGCAATGGGACGTTTCTTGAGTTATGCATGCCTGCTATTCCCCAGGAAGTAACTGGTGGAATCATACAAAATTTGGTTCACATGTTGCTCCTAACAGGTACAAGTGCTGATTCAATTTTGGTGTCTATAGCTCAAATGGGGGTTGCGCTATAGAACGTTTTTTGTCGTCAATTGTGACTGCTGTATCTCAAGAAATAATAAACGGAATCGAACAAAAATTTATCTACAAGTAGCCCTTAGAGGGTATAAGAGCTGATTCTATTTTGGTGTCAACAGCTGAAAAGGGAGTGGCGTAATCGAGTATTCTTTTTTTTTCCATTGTGAGTGCCATATCCCAAGAAGTAATGCTACGTTCTGGATGAAATTTGGAATAAATGTGAATCCATATGTAAACAGGCGTTGATTCAATTTTGGCGCCAATCGCTCTATGGGGGAAGGGTAATTTTTTGAGCAATCACGATTGCTTATTGTTCTCACTTGACTGTTTTTGGCGTTCCTATGATTTTATTTTCCCACCAGCACCCTCCGCAGCATCACCGTCGACCGGCTCCTCACGATTCTGCACCTCTATCGAAAACCGTCTCCAGGTTTCGTCAATATCCTACACTTACACGCACCAACACACATATACAAATATACACCTACACACACATACATACACCTACACACATACATGCACCTACACACATACACAAACACATACACACATACACAAACACATATACACACAAACAGACACACCTACACACTCACATACACACAACTACCCACACACTCATGCCTGCACACAGACACAAACACTTATGCCTACACACACATACACATACCCCCCCCCCACACACACACCTACACACATACACACAACTACCCACACACTCATGCCTGCACACAGACACAAACACACATGCCTACACACATACACATACCCCCTACACACAAACACAAATACCTCCCACACACAAACATGCACGCCTACATATACACACACACTCGTGATTGCGAAAAACATAATTTGAATTCAAGATGACAAAATTTATTTATTTTTTATTTTTTTGAGTGAATAAAAATAGCTTTATAATTTTAACAATGAAAAAGATAAATCGTAACAGACTGTCGTCTGCGTATTTCGTGTGATTTCAATTGTTGGAAAATGACCAGAAAATCGCGATGATTTAAACTTTTTAACTGTTGTGTTTGTTAACAAATAAATGTTTGTAATTATTTTAAGCAAGACTTCTTTACTAATAATAAAGCTGAACGTCTCTCTGTCTGGATATCTCTCTGTCCGGATCTCTCTCTGTCTGTCAGGATCTCTATGACTCGCATAGCGCCTATACCGTTCGGCCGATTTTCATGAAATTTGGCACAGAATTATTTTGTAGCGTGGGGGTGCGCACCTCGAAGCGATTTTTCGAAAACTCGATTTTGTTCTTTTTCTATTCCAATTTTAAGAACATTTTCCCGAGCAAAATTATCATAAGATGAACGAGTAAATTACCAAGTTATCATAACGTGGAACCGTAACATGAGCAAGCCAATTAGCGAGAAATTCATCATACATTATTTGTAAATATACAGGCGAACCAAAAGACTTTTTGATTTTCTACTACGGGCAAAGCCGTGCGGGTGCCCCAAGTTTAAAATAATTTTCAATTTTCATTCTTTACTTTGCTTTTGAGATAAATCGGGAATTGGGATGGTCGTCAAGTTTTGGCGTGTGTAATTTTGTTTTTGTTGGGAATATTGCTTCTTCGTCAAGCATGGGGAGGGATCAGAATTATAAGAAAGAAATAGAAGAAAGTTTCGTGATGGCCACAGTATACTAGTTTAACATGGTCTAAAAAGTACAAATCAGTTTCTCAAAGCTTCATCTACATTTAAATCTCCATACAGATTCAGAGTTTCTTATAGATTGTCTGGGAAATTTGAAAATTTGTGATTGTACATTTTTTCTACACACACACACACATATATATATATATATATATATATATATATATATTTATATATATTAGGAACAAAAGATGATTTTCCAGGAAGGCCACTAATTGGTTAACTGTAAGCATGCCAACTTCTTCTGAGGTTAGGACGTAGAACCAACATAATAGTAGGGTTGGAATCACGTAGTTTAAGTAATTTGTACATTTTACAAATTTAAATACAGAAATAAAATCAGTTTTTTAAAGATGCACACTCAAAACTGAAAAAAAAAAATTATTTTTAGACCATAAAACCAGTTTTCATGCTAAAATAAAGTTTTGCATCATTTGAACCGCGAGTAATTACGTGAAATATACGTAAAGCGAAAAATCATGGAATGTTCTGAGAAACCTACTGCATACGACGCATAGAGACATTATTTTATACTTTTCAGTTCATCTTTAAAACATGGTAAATTAAAACTTTTTTATTTCATTAATTATTTTCTGCTTTTTAATATTTTCGGTCTGAAATGTTTCACTTCATTTTAAGCACATCGAACAGACAATGACAGAGTTCGGTAATTTTACTCACTGAGTAAAATAACTAATAAAAATAAACTACACGATAAATAACATTGCAACTCTAAAAAATATTTCTTTTTATGTACGTTTTTGTGTACGACATAAGTTCTTTGCAAGCAGAATGTTTTTAATGTGTTAATATAAATGTTTTTCTTTCCCCAACTATCTTCTTAGACTGCCAAGCTCGTCAAGACAGATTTACATCACAAAATAAAATGAAAAAACGCAATTTTAAAATAGGCGACACTTATTTTGATACATTAACAATTTGTTGTTGGCGACAATTATTTAATATAAAATGTTGAATTGAATTAACTATAACCTTCAAATAGTTTCATTTACAATAATTTAAAAAGAATTATTACAAGCGGTCTAATTGTCACACATTGTTCGAACAAAGATCATCTGGGATCATTTTTTAGACTCTCTAGTACTATCAAATGCGAAACGAGTGTTTTCTTCGGAATTAAGTTATTATTTCTTTTAAAAATGCAGTTATATGGCTCCAAAACTGAATATAGAACTCTTTGGAATATTTTAAACTCATTTTCCTACATTGTCACCCGATTCTAAACCATGTTTCCAGTTTCAAGCTTCTAGCTCATCGAAGCTTAGTTTGAAATCTATTACAAGATTTAATCCGAACGAACATACAAGAACCCGACTCAATAAAAGCATAGTAAAATATGTTTGGCAATAAATATTTCAAGTGCTAGGATTGAATATGATAAACTTTTGATCAGAGTCTGAACATAGTCCCCTCCCCCTCCTCAAACGACACCTCGACTTTTGGTTAGTTTATATTACTTTATTTACTTTTTGCTGGTAGAGGCTGAAACTTGAAAATAAGAATTATTTGGATATACGCACGACAATGCTTTGAGGTTTTTTTTTTTTTTTTTTTTTTTTTTTTTTAAAGTAAATATACTGGTAGCAATTTTCGGTCCCTTCATATTTGGTGACGAGGTCCCAGGTTCCGTGGACTCTTGCAATAGTCAAGCCCTGTTGAGACGCAAAATGTTTTACTCATATTTGATTTTGCTTTTAAAAACCTAATGTGCTAAAAATACTTACTAAGTCAAAATTTTCATGTATATTTCACCGGAAAGTTGACATTTTAGCTTTAATTGTTTCTTGTTTACTAAATGACGATGCCAACATCTCAACTCACAAATAGCAATACTATTGCGGACACGTGTAACGGGGTTAACAATTTTTTTCGGATTCTTTACGTTCCGAAATTTCAATTTTTTTTTGCATTTATAAAGAGACTCCATTATTTTTTACATTGATGTGCCATTTTGCACCATCCATTGTTTATTTGAATCGTTAAAAAAAGCATCAATTTCAGAAACTCTAATAAACACTCAAAGTAAGACTTTCTAATCGAAGGTCAAGTGATCCGTTTCCTAAAATCGAAAGAATAAATCAAGTGTGCTCATTTCAATTGTCCTCCTTTTTTAACCACAAAAAATTGGAGTTTTCACGACTCTTTGAACAACAACTGAGCGTTTATCTTTTTACAGATGTAATTCAAAAGTTCTGAATTAAAGGCGGGCATGTCTTACCAACTCCAGGTGTCTGGCTTGTGAATGGGGTCTCCGCTAAGTTTCGATATGGAATGCACTATCAGCGAAAGTTTTTCCACCAAAGGGGGTAAGCAGCTGAAGGAAATCCTCTATCGTCTGCCCTCCTCCCTTGCTCGATTCTGATTTATTCTTATTTTGTTTTGCAACTTCGTATTTGTTGTTGAATTTTCAAGAGGATTGAAAGCCCTCTCGTACTTTGAAGAGACACCGATTTTTTTTTTTTTTTTTTTTTTCACCGGAGAACTGAGCTTTGAAAATTTGAGTTTTATCTTCAAGAAATTAGGCCTTTCCAAATTCAATGCTTTTCTTCCAACAGTTTGGATTCACTTTTTCGAGGGAAAATTTGACAAAATGACTTAAATGCTAAACTAAGCTTTCCAAAACATGAATTTATTCCCAATTTTAACGTTGTAGCTATCTTTAATTTCCTGCGCAAAGCATTGGTGCAGCGAGGGAGGGGGGCAACCGGTAACCCCCCAGAAGTCTTAGTTTTTAACATATAATGCAAATCCAATGCATGCAAGGACTGTGATGAGCCCTTTCCTCCCAAGAAGGAAAATTCTGGCTGCGCTAGTGACGAAAAGAATTTTTTATTATTTACTTTTTAAGTTGAGCCCCACTGAACTGAATACAGAGTTCCAACTGGAAACTTAGCCTTACAATGTTACATTTTTTTTTAAATTTTTGAGCAAAATTCAAAAAAATTCAAATTTAATGCTTCTTCAAATTTAAACTTCAAGTCTTGTTCAAGAGTAGCATTTTATGTTTTTGAAGTCGAATTAGGTCTTATAATTCAAAAAAAAAAAAAAACTTTGAATATCTTTTCTGAAATGAATTCCTTTCGTCCAGAGTAAATCTTTCGACAGTTGAGCATTCGTTCTATATTGAGTTCGTTTCTTTTAAACCTGAATGAAATATGAAAATTTGTACGGGTTTCCAAATAAATTAATTCTTTTTCGAGTTTTAAACTGGCAATTCAGAACATTGAATGTATTATTTTCTGCGTGATATCTTACTCCTTAGAAATCATTTCTCGAAAGCTTTGAAAATCACATACATAAATAAAAATTTAAAGAAAATCCTTCAAAATAAATATTGCATGCATCAAGAAGTATCACGAAAAATCTTTTTATGGCGTTGAAGTTTTGATTCCGTATCATTCCTCAAAAATCATACTGAGTTTTAATCTCTAAATGATCGAGTAAAAATATTAAATTTTGTGTAAAAGTGTCAAATGATATTTTCTACCTTTCATCTTTCTCTCAAATTTTTCATAGCCTATACTAATTTTTACCTCTCTCTCTTTATATATTTTTTACTATCGTGTGAAAAAAGAACGTGCGTGAATTTAACAATTTCTCCAAGAAGTACGGTCTAATTGCAGTTACAATCAGGGCTGCGGAGTCGGAAGAAAAATGATCGACTCCGACTCCTGGATTTTGAAACTTCCGACTCCGACTCCAACTCCGGCTTTTTTATTCATTTATTTATTTATTTTTCCAACCGCCCCTCATGGGAAGGGGGAAAAAACCCTAAACAGAGATTTAAATATTAATTCCATTTTATGAAATTTTCACGTTGTATTTTATTGTAAACCTTACATGTATACAACGTTAGAAATTCAATTTGAAAACCTAATTATCCAATATTTACGATTCCTAAAGTGAGAATACATAAAAATCCCATTTAAAAAAAAAAGGATTAATTTGCTTCCCTTTAAGGTTTAACAAATAGATGTTTATCAAATCCTGTGCTTCCAATTTTTGATAGCTGTAACTTGAGAGTTTTTTTTTTTTTTTTTTTTTTTGAGATGGGACGGTCCCCCTCCCCCAGATGGCACCCATCTGGTGAGTAACACCTCAACTTAAGTTCAGAGTTTAAAAATTGAAATACTTTTATTCTGAAAAATGTCCCCAATAATAAATCTTAAATTTCATCTTAAAAATTTCAACAAAACTATTCCACTGTATTGCGGGGAGACGTCGGGGTACATGTACGTCTGGAGCAAACTTTACCCAAAATGCGGCAGTATACAGCTTCGTACGAGTAGTTTTTACTATACCTACATTTCTTGGCTAAATTTTTTATTTTAATTTTATCGACAGCTTTAGAATTAACTTTAATAGGAAGATTTTAGGATTAACTACAATTATTGAATGTTGTAACCAGGAAATCATGTACTGATTTTATTTTGAACTTTTTAGTGATAACCAAGCTTTCTTACATAAAGTCTTTAGATTAAAAAAAATAATATTTTACCGTATCTTTTGGATTTGCGTTTTGGTGCCAACACTTACTTGAATTTACCAAGCACCCTCATAAGTTTCCCGAGTTGCTCGAGTGATTCATACATTCCTTTTGCTATTTTATAACTGAAATCGAGGTAAAAAATATATTATTTCTAGTTGAAAGTGATAACTTAGAAAATGTTAGGCAACAGAAATGTTTGCTGACAGTTACCATCAGCTAAATAAAGATAAAAAATAAGCAAACTAGGAGTCGGCGTAGGTAGCTGTTACAGAAAGCTCGATAAAGCCAGCTGGTTGACACAATGACAATTATTTTCTTATTAGTAGGCCTTTATACATGTAATCAAATTACTTGTTAGTCAGTTTTTGAAAAAATGCTGGGAGAATCAGTGAAGATAAAAAAAAAGAAATCCGGAGTCGCGCGCGCGGAGTCGGCATGTTTTCGAACAACTCCGACTCCTTAACCCCAAAGTCTGTACGACTCCGACTCCACAGCCGTGGTTACTATTGCTGTAAAATTTATTTTCCAGAGGAGGATAACAAATGTACAAAAAATTTTGTTTGAAATTCTCATTTTCGACTGCACATCTCCTTCAGCTTGCTTTCCTACATCTGGTGAAAAGGGATAAAAATCAAGTATAGATGTAAGGTAGCAGTGCAGAGGAGAAAAAAATTAAAGGACGAAAAATGCAATGGAGGAAAAAAAATAGTCTGGAGAAGTAAAGACGGTAGAGAGCGAGCGGAAATCACATCACGCCGGAAGTACACCAGGGCAGGATACGAGGAGGCTTTTGTGTGCCCCGCGGACACCTGTCGGAATCGTGGAATAAAAAATACAGAACGACACCCTTGCACCAAGGAGTGTGTTATTTGCCAGGGAGTGCCGGCACTCTATGCATGGTTACATATTTCACGGCTTGAATTGAGTGGAATATCGTTTTCGATGGGTGGTCTTCGGAAACCAAAACGAGGAATGATTTGTGAACTTTATCATCAACTCTGTACTGTTTTGGTAGTATCATCGACTCCGATTACAAACTTCGACTATTGAACCAAATAAATATAAGTAGTCATTATTTCCTACTAGCTAAATTATTTGCGAAAAGAAGAGACGATAACTTTCACTAAATCACTTTCACTTGATTTCGAGGTTAACCGTCCGCCTTGTCTAGTGGTGAGAGAAGTATGACTGAGATAGGGAGGTCACGGGGTCGAATCCCTGCTCGGGCATAGATGCACTTTCTCTCTCTTGTCCTTTCTTTGTGTGGATGTGTTGTGCTGTGAATGGTTGCCTACCCTATAAACGGGTCCTTATGTGAGAACTGTGGAAGTCAGACTTCACACCAAATTAAGGTACAGTTGAAATAGTTTATTAGCGCACCCCTGATTGCCGGCCTAGCTGGCACGCGACAACAACTAAAACACAACGTTTCTAAAGTTAGCAACGCGGCGTCTTTTACGTCCAGCTGATTTGATTTGATAACACATATTGAGGTCTTTTGTTATCTTAATATATAAAAATCAATGTCCTGAGATAACATATATATATATATATGTATATATATATATATATATATATATATATGTATATATATATATATATATATATATATATATATATATATATATATATATATATATATATATATATATATATATATATATATATATATATATATATATATATATATATATATATATATATATATATATATATATATATATATATATATATATATATATATATATATATATATATATATATATATATATCAACGCACAGCCGAAACCGCTGAAGCTTCAGACTTGAAATTTGGCAGGCATGTCCGCATGATTACGAAAGTAACCACTAAGAAAGGATTTTTTGAAATCTCAATTAGTTCGGGAGAAATTAATTAATACCTCTTAATTTCTGCGAAATTAAAACCTGTCATTGAAATTCAAATCCCTTATTTTCGAAGGCTTTCCTCCATTCAAATCATTATTCAGTACTTAATCTCAACTTTTGGTCGATAGCGAACTATAAATTTGATATTGTTTTTGTTTCTCGCGTGATTCTTCGAGGCTTTTCTCAAGTCAAATCATAATGTTTCTGTATTTTGCTTTCATTTTTTTCAAAACTAGAAACGAAGTTTTAAGAACATCATCACAGGCGGACTATCCCTTTGAAATTAGAAGAGTGCAGTTTACTGTTAAAGTTTGCTTTGCAATAACCATTAATAAGTCACGAGGACAGACATCAAAAGTAGCAGGGATCGATTTATGAGAAGAATTTTTTCACACGGCCAATGTTATGTAGCTTGCTCCAAAGTCAGTTCATCAAGCAGCTTAATAATTTTAGCACCAGGAAAAAAAAACTTAAAAAGTTTTATACAAAGAAGTTCTTGCTTAAACATAGGTATAACAATAAAATGTGGATGGTCTGTGTTTGCAAATATAATCAATACTTTAAAAGGATCGTTAATAACAGTTAAAGATCGGTTAAGGACAAGGGCACATATATAAGGAGTCCAGGGACCCCGGGATCCTCCCAAAATTAGGAAAAATTATAGGTAAATAGAGGACCCGACAGACGTTGTTCTGTTCAAACTTTGTAAATTGAAAAGTAAAAAAATTTCAATAAACTATCAAGTGTTTGAACTGTTTTGTTGAAAAAAATAAGTAAAAAGAAAAGGTTTTAAGCTGCTTGGTGTCAGAATGCGTGTATTTATTACAACTTGATTTATCTAATGCCCACTGAGCAGTTGTTTTATTAACTATTTTTTCTCCCGTACTTGATGGTTTGATCTTTCAGCCATACTCAAAGGATAAAAAGCGTCCTCAGATATTAAGTGTAAAAAACTAACTACCCATCTAGAACAAACGGAAAATCCCGTTGCAGCATCCCCCATATGAAAAAGAATAATACAATAAAAAAGATATCGTTTAAAAAAATGATAAAGGTAAAAACAGTTCTCTGAATAAGCGAAAATCACTCATCCCTCCCCCCACCCCCACATAACGATGTAAAATAAACGCTTTCTTCAACTAAAATGACTAAAAACTCTTTAAAAACGAAAAGCAACTCTTTGCAATTGGAAATCATTCGCCAAATAAACAAAATATACAATAAATTACATTAACAGTAGCTTTAAAATGTAAGCAAATGATCACACAAGTCTATTGTTTACACCCAAAGTCGCCTAAGCCTCCACGTTACTGTAATCCAGCCGATCAGTGAGCGAAACCAACTCCGACCGATTAGCGCTCCGATCTTTTGATCGAAAACATTTTAAACTTCATATATTGCCTAATTTGTTCTTTCCACCAAAGATAAAGATCTCCCATTGCACTGATCTTTCGTGTACAGAACTACCCTGTTGTAATTTATCTGGCCGAAAATAAAATTTGTTTTGTCTTTAAATTCTATCATCTTTTCCTTTAATAATGTACTGATTAGTTAGATAATCCTTAACGTATTCTTGACATTGGTGCCAAAACTCAGATGGATTTCAGCCGAGAAACAAATGTTGCTAAGTACGGACGGTACTTTCTGATCATTTAGTTAGGAAAATCTAAAGCACCGATCCGGTCACATGGTTCAACTACGACGACAGAACACACGTTTTGCGTGAACCTTCCAGTACTTTACTTTAAAATATATCAAGGGACCTAAAATCGTTGCTTTTAAGAAATGGAAGGCTTCATTCTCTCTCTACGTTTTATCTATTCTCAATTGACATATCACAGTAGGAAATTTCATTACAAAAAGCAGAACTGGCTTTCTTATTGTTCTTTGGCAACAGGTTAAATATTTATTTCAGTTCTCGCTCAACAATAGGTTAAAATAAATATTAATCATTTGGGAGGTATAACCACCCAATGTTTAAATTAATTAATTAATTAATTAACAAAAACGTTTCCGATTCGATCCATCGCGCTTCGAAACCATGCTTGCACACAAAAAATTTGATCAAAAGTGATCCAGCCGTTTAAAAGCCTTATGGTGACAAACGTCCGCACAGAAGATCTTTATGTTTTAAGATAAGTAATTATTATTACAGGGGATTTTCGAAACTAGGTGCACCAAGCACTGTTAACCCCAGCTAATTCCATTACCCGAGCAATGCCGGGTACGGGAATGCTAGTTCTCAATAAGAAGTTTCCACCTCATATAGTCTGCAAAGATATTCTAATCGTGAATTCGCAGGACAGTATGCACATGAACGATTTACAATTAACATGAAGCAAAGAATCATATGATACACTACTCTGTAGTGGCAACCACTGGCTGCTGTTGATCACGGGAGGATTGACGAAACTCGAAAGTTAATGGACAAAAGTCGTTTGCCTCACATGAAAAAAAGACAGCCTGCTCTCGTCGATTGGAATTTGCAGTTCTTTGTTTTATAAATTTTACAGTATTACTCTTATCTAAATTTCACTCAATAATTTCATTTTTAATTCATTTTTCAGACACTTAATTGTTTACTGGATGGTCTCATCCTCCCAAAATTATAAACTGTATGAAATATTGTACCAAAATGTGTCTTTAATTTGCTTGTTTTGGTGTTTAAAATCAAGAGTGATGCATTAAGTGCATTGTATGTCAATGTGGCTTTTAGCAGCAAAACAACCTTTTTTTGCTGTCTAGTAGTTCGCTTTGGCTGTTGACACCATCAGTATGCACTAACCTGTGGCATGTGAAATAACAGAAAAAGTGTGCATTTGCACCTCTACAGTACTTTCATTAATTATACTACTCAATGGGGCCCCCCTAAGTCCTAAAATTCTAAATCGGGTTCTTCATGTAGCTATTTCTAACGAGAACATACATTAAAATTCGTTTCGGTAGCGGCTTAAGCTAAATATTATGAGAATTGTCCTATTTTAAGTCAGAAAATATTAAAAATCCTTATTTAAAATAAGTAGTTCAAAATATATTTTGGATTTACCTGCGCCCCTTCGGCTGGTTCCCTATTTAATTACACCCTTGACTTCGACTATATTTAACCTACTATTTAGATTTGCAAATTACTTTTAAGTAAAATCATCGACAGCCATTTATTACTTGGAAAATACCAGAGTTAATAGTTCCGAAAGATTTGGCTAATAGCCCTTAAAAATTTTTGTTTGACCAATTGAAGCGTTTAGTATTAACACCAACTTTATTCCTTTAAAAAAAAAAAAAAAAAAGAAAAAAAAAACAGGGGAAGCAAAAAAAAAAAAAAGTTCCACGCGCTTTCCACTTAGCTTTTTTAAACGGAATTATGTTTAAACAACCTTTAATGTTCGACTTTATTTTCCGTTTGCTTTTTAAATTAGCAGTAATTATCTTATTACTTTCATACAAAAGTAATTTGGATTGCTCTGGTTTTGCAATAAATCGGCCCTTTTTTTTTCACATTTCTTTGAAACACAATCTAAATTCATCTGGTCTCTCAGCTTTATGATTTGTATTAGCCATTGAAACAAAAAAAGTGAGTAAATTAAACATTTAATTACACCCAGGGCTGAGAAGTCAGAGTCGAACTGATTTTGAGGGAAAGGAGTCAGAGTCGAATGCTTTAAAATTCCAAGAGTCAGAATCGGTCTTTTTTTCTCCAAATCCACAGTCTGATATGTCTGCGGAGTCATTATCGAGTCGGAGTCGACCTGATTTTGGGGTAAAGGGGTCGGAGTAGAAGGATCTTAAACTCCTCTTATTCAGAACCGGAATCTGTCATTTTCCTTCTAATTCCGCAGCCCTAATTGTAATAGTGCTGTTGATGGTACCTACGCCGTTTAGTAGAAGCAAGGATTGAGCTGGCTTTAAAATAAACCAGTTTAAAATAAACCAAGTCATTTCAAACGAAACTTTTCCATCAAGAAAAATATGCGTGTTTCAACACTCAACTTTATGATTGTAAGCTGGATAATGATAAAACATTCTCTACATCACTTGAGTCGCACTTTTCTTCGTTTGAGATGTTTTTTCTTGGAATAATTGAAAACTACAGGAATACTTAAATCGTCCTTTCTGACCCAGAAAAGTTATTTTGTCATTTGAGTGCATTATGAAAAGTGCTTAGTATTTTTTAAAAAATTCTGTTTTTTTTTTTTGGAAATTCACTGATTGAGCTAATTTTAATATTACACTCAGTTTAATATTAAAATTGTGCTGCAAAATTTCTGAACTGTATATCAAATGCAGTACTGGCCAATGTGAGAGGAAAGTAAAAAATTATGAAAAAAGACCACAAAGGATATCTATGCATTGCGAACATTTTTTTAAATGTTAATTTAAATGCTACAAAATATTTTTCGTACTATTTGCTTCATACCATGGAGTGGAATCTGAACAAAAAGAGAATTTCTCTGTTGTCACATTTCGAACGCTAGTGTCAATATATCTTTGATGATGTTGAATTCTCAAAGCGCTTCATATAAGCAGTGATAAATTTATTCGTCTCTATCGTTCCACCATTTTTTACCTGAATAACATGATTTCGAGGGAATTCGAACAAACGGATGCACACGGTCAAACATTAAAAGAAAAACGAAAGAAAAGGAGGAAAAAAATCGCTTGTTGCATCTGTGCGTGCGCGCAAGTGCTGTCGGGAAGGAAACGGCAGTTTCCGATTTCCTCCCTGCCAGGGGCGTCACGGTAGCTCACACCCAGCTGTAAAAGGGAGAAACAAGTGGCGGGGAAGCAAATACCTTCACTCCGGAAGCAACTCTTTCAATCTTAGGGCTTGTGATGATTCCAAAATTTTTTCCAGGGGCGCAGCACCCTGCTGTCTATTTGAAACACCCTGTTGCGCTTTATATGCACCTTCCCGCCCTTTTTTAGCACCCTGTAGCCCTTTTGGAGCACCCTGTTGCACTTTTGAAACACTCTGTTGCCCTTTTGAAGCACTCTGTCACCCTTATAAAACTCCCTATTGCCCCTTGTGAATCACCATGATGCCCATGTGAAATCCCCTGTTGCCATTTCGAAGCACGTTGTTGCCTTTTGGCTCATTCTGTAGCCCATTTGATGCGTCTTGCAGCCTTTTTGAAGCTCTCTGCTCTCATAAAACATCCTCAACCTTTTTCAACTGCCGTTAAATGTTCCACTTCAACTCCTCGTGCAATATGCAAAGTTCAAATTATAGCGTCCGCGGTGTACCTATTCATTAAAAAAAAAAAAAATCACTTTTCTCCTTTCTGGTTTTTGAGCAAGTTTGAACCAGTTACGCCTTGCAGTAAGTTTATTTACAAGTTTATGCTTTAGTTTCGTGTATTAGCAACCCTATTGAATTGTCAAGGCAGCAATCGTTTTGTTTAAAAGTTTGTTCTGATAATTTTTACGACGACACCTTAAAATCAAACAGCAAATGATTTGGACCCCAACATAGTTCTTTGCAATAATTTTTTTTTTAAATTCAGACAGTTTGAAAATAAAATGTTGCAACGAATTTAAAGTAAAAGTTACAAGCTGTACCAAGGTACAACATTCTATTGTACCTCGGGACACACCCTGTTGTACTATGGGAAAGTCTTCAAGATTCAGGAAACAGCCATATACTTGAACCAATTTTGCACCAGAAAACCAAAAAAAAAAAAAAATATATATATATATATATATATATATATTTGGTTTTCTGGTGCAAAATTGGTTCAAGTATATGGCTGTTTCCTGAATCTTGAAGACTTTCCCATAGTATATATATATATATAGTATATATATAGTAGTATATATATATATATATATATATATATATATATATATATATATATATATATAGTATATATATAGTACTATATATATATATATATATATATATACAAGAGATGCGAAGTCCTCCTGGACTGTCCCTCCTACCCATAATTGGTACCAGGCGAAGTGCCCGGGAGGTGCATTATCTCTCAAGTGTGGTAGGCGAGATCAGACGACCATCACTAGGCTCATTAGTGGACATCTAAAATCATTGACTTATTGCAATGGAAAAAAAGACTTTTCCAACCTGTGTGAAGTGTGCCGATCATAAGGCGACCCCCGAACATATACTGAATTGTCTGGGACTTTCAAGGTTGGATTTTTTGGCGGATCCAATGTTGGTGTTGGATTTTTTGAGAGTGACGAATTTCATAGACCTGGTTTAGCGCTGATAAACACCGGAGATTTGCAACAACAACAACAACTATATATATATATATATATTTTCATGTTGGGGAATTAAATCATGAATATTTAATAGCGAATTATGAATAATGAATTATGAATTATTATCTAGCATTAAATTTGTTCAAAGGACTACATAAGATTAGAACATTGTTCCATGTTCCTAAATATATCTTAATTATTAAGAACCATGTACATGTTGTACCTTGGAACGTGTCCTGAAGTACAAAATGTTTGACTGTTCCAAGGTATAATCACCACGTAATTAAGAAAAACCAAAATAATGGTTAATCTAGATGCACTATCATTATTTTCTCATAAGCAAATTATTTAAAGTACTGCTCTTTTATAACAAAATAAAAGTCAGTTGATTAAATTTACAAATACAAAGACAGAAAATGAAATTAAAATGAAGAAAAAAAATAAAAAAATTAATTTGAATTTTTGGCATCTTGAATTCAAATTATGTTTTTCGCAATCACGAGCGTGTGTGTTTGTGTAGGCGCATGTGTGTGGGTGCGTGGGTGCGTAAGTGTATGTATGCATGTGTGTGAGTGAGTGTTGTGTACGTGCGTGTGCGTGTAGGTGTTCGTGTGTGTGTGTGTGTGTGTGTAGGCGTTCGTGTGTGTGTGTAGGCGTTCGTGTGTGTGTGTAGGCGTTCGTGTGTGTGTGTAGGCGTTCGTGTGTGTGTGTGTGTGTGTGTGTGTAGGCATTCGTGTGTGTGGGACATGGACGCCACCGCCCAGCAAAAGTGGATTCCAGGGGACAGTGCTCAGGACCAGCCGCGCTGCCGCCGGTGGACGGTGGTGCTGCAGGCCTGGTCCAAGCTGAAAAAGGAACCACAACGCCAAAGACAGTCAAATGAAAGCAATAAGCAATCGTGATTGCTCAAAAATATTTACTTTTGAGTCATGAAATTTTCGTTCTCTCACAAAATCGTCAATTTTACTCATTTGATGCTGATTTTTACTATGGCACAATTTAGTGGTGAAGAATACTATTAGAGATTACAAAACCATGGTTGCTAAAAATAGATTCTTTGAAATTACCAATGTCCCAAGGTACCACATTCTCCCCTAATGATTAAATCGTACGATTCATACATTCATTGATAACTCGTGATTGCTATTAAAAAAAATTACAAAAAAAAAAAAAAAAAAAAAGAACTCATTTAGGGAAAATATGAAAAGTATCTTTTAATAGTCTTCCTCTGGACTTGATAACTGCCTGGATTCATTTTGTTAGTGAGTCCGCAAGACTAAGCAGCCAATTTTAAGTATAACCCGCAGAGGATTTAATGGCGCAAATCCTCCAAACTGCGCGAATGTTCATTTCGGCGTTTTATCCACTACTCCACTGTCCCTATTTCATTTATTTATTTTTATTCATTTATTTAGTTTGCGCTTCAAGTCAGATGAGTTTTTATGCCATTAGAGACGTAATGGTGTATGAATGTTTATAAAATTAGTCACATATTTTTCCATCGCGCTGCTTTGAGATTATTGTCCCAGATTCCTCTCAGACAGAACCCTATTCCGGCCACCTATAATTTCTGCTAATTGTGTCAACATTTTTCACACCACTGCCTGTAGACATGCCGTACATCAGTCCACTGCGAAACATCAACAAATCCAGCAGCTACGCGCACAGTTTGATCAAACAAAATTACCCCTTTCTCCTTCCCATCTCCATTTTTTCTCATTATCCTTGCTTTTTTGTTAACTAATCTTCTCGAGCAATTTCCGATTGAAAGAAAATTGCATTTTTTAATGTTACTTTCAGATATGACTAATGCAAGCATTTGAGCATGTTTACTATTGAATGCTTGTGCAAGCTTAACGATGCATATGTGTTTTGCTCATTAGATTGACCAATTTTTCGCCCGGTGAATTTCCTTACCTATAAAACAGAAACTAGTTTGGACTATTTTATTTATAACTATCCGATAACAGAAAAAAAAGCATTCTCTATATTTTAAATAGATTTACTCATGCTCATGTATTGTGCCGTCTTGTCTAGTGTTCAGAGAAGCATGATTGCGATGGGGAGGTCCCGGGTTTGAATCCCGGCTTGGGCACGGATGTACTTTCTCTCTCCTGTCCTTTCTTTTTGTGAATTTTTTTCTTGTACTGTGAATGGTTGCCTTCCTTACAAACGAGTCTTTATGGCATGTTTGTACTGTGAAAGTCGGCCTTCACACCAAATAACGGTACAGTTGGAAAAGTGAAGCTGCCACCGAAAAAAATGGCATAGCCTAGCTGGCACGAGACAACAATAAGAACTGAAGAGACAAGCTTTTCCCTTTTGTTCAGTAACTTCTTTCTTATATTTTACTGAAACATTTCTTATTAATATATTCAATATTTTAGTTGTTCCTGACGGATATTGTGATTTTCATTGTGAATAGGGTTTCAAGCAGTTTAATATTTGGAAGGATCAAAGTTTAATCCTACTGTTTAAGATCTGAAATGTCGATTTTGTGTAAAGATGATACATTTATTCATATAATTTGAAAAGTACTCGTACAAATAAATAAAAAGAGATATAGTCAAGAGTGGATGCAGAAAAAATTTCTGAAAGGGGTATCGTTGAATAGAAAGTGTTTTATTTAACCACTTTAGAGATTTTGCTTTATTTTATGTGTTTTAGGGTCTCCTAAAACCAGTTAATGTGCTTTAAATAACAGAAAAATTACGGACTAGTTTGCTGCAAATGAGGAAGTACAATTCTGTAAAAACATTTTAACACTAGTAAATACTAAACCCTCACACAGATTCACCAAATACTATAATAATGAGCCGTAATAGTTAGAAACCTTGCCATAGTGATTATAAAATGAAGCATAGGTCTCCAGGGGTGCCCACAGGGAAGTTGCGCCATGAAATTTTTTGGGGGGGAATTTTCAAGTTTTTTAAGTTTGTTTATTTAAATTTATTTCTTGATTTATTTTTAATTTTCATTATTTATTTTACTTTATTTCGTAACATTATGTTTATATTTCATTTCATTTATTTATTAAGAAATGTTTGTGTGAGTGTGTGTGTCATTGCCGTAGCAAACAACTTTTCTATTTAAGTAATAATAATAATAATAGCTAAAAATTAATGATCAAAATAAATAAATAATATTTAAAAATAAATAAATAAATAAAAATATTAAAAAACAAATAAATAAAAAATATTTGAAAAAATAAATAAATAAATGAAATAAAAAAAGGGAACTAAAAAATAAAAAATCGAAAACATGGTTGAGGAAAATTGGGGGGGAGGGGGGAATTGTGCCATTGAACTTGGGGGAGGATGGGCACCCCTGTAGGTCTCTAAATATATCCTCAACCTCATATTGAGCTTTAAAAAAGTTATTTTTTCCCATGATGATTCCCACTCTCACCTCATCTCCGGGTGCTAACTTAGATTGAATTGCACTACAGAAACAGCACTCAAAATCGTATTAACAATCGAGTTAAACAGAACAACAATCGATTGCCAGCGCAAATAAATGCATCTGTTTCAATAAATTGTGTTGTTATTTATATCAAGCAAATAACAGAATTTTATCTGTTTCAAATGACATCTTAGTGCAATTAACAAATCATAGTGCACTGAGTGAAAGTAATTTTTAATAATATAATGCAATGTGTCAATGGGTACGTGATTGGCAACGTGAGGGTGTGTAAATTAAATCTGTTGAACGAATAAGCAATAAGTACACAAAAGCTTTATAACTAAGTTGTTGTCTTCCTTGTGTCAATTTAAGAAAAATAAAAATGTTATTTTTTTCGCTCTGTTTTACTTTTTTACTTTATTTTATTATTATTATTATTTTCTTTCTTTTTTTTTTTTGACAGAAACGTACATTTTTCTTTTTTATATTTTTAATTGTTGTGATGAACTGAAAACTTAGGACATTTTTACTACTATTATCACTCTTTTTTTTTTTTTTTTGTTAAAAAAATTGTGTTTATTAAAAAAAAGTGACGCCGAAAATTTAGTAAGAGACAAAATGAAACAAGACAATAAAAAGACGAACTTAAGTTTGAAACATAATCAAGAATTAAAAATAAATACCCAATTAATTAATTTAACAGTTTTCCAGTTATTTTATTTCACATCTTGTCTTTATAATTACTACCATTACTACTTCCAGTCTTCCGTAGCGAATGCGCCCATAAAAGTCACCAGCGAACGACTATTATCATAACCGTTTACAAAAATATAAAAACCCTTCTGTTAGCTCGCTTATTTATTGCAGTTGTGTACAACGATGTCTTTATCACCCACCATTGCCTTGTTCTCTGTCGTTCTCCACCCTTCACCCCACCCCATCCGAAACAAAAGCCACATTCCGTAGCACGGGGGCGAATTATCGGCCGAATTACGTTCTCATTATGGCATTCCAGGCAGGAAACAATGGTGACCGACGTCCGAGAGAATAAGAAAGGGAATAAAGATCACCCTCACTCGAGTTTCGGACGCGGCATCTATTATCCAGGAATGCTCTTCCTGCTGATGACTGAGGAAGCCAAGATGCTGAGATGCCATTGTGGACCACACGTTTAATTTTTAACTTTGTCCTGTTGTACCATTGGTTTCCAACCTTTTTGGAGCCCATCGTCCTTCTCTAGAGCCTGACTGACACTTATCAACCCCCCCCCCCCACCCAACCACTCCTGTCTCTTTCTCCCAAAGCCATAAGTTGGCAATAGAAAACATCGACCTGATTAAAAAAATAAATGACCTTTTTTCTTTCTTTTTTTTTTTTTTTTTTTTTTTTGCATAGTATCGAGCTAAAGGTTAAAAAAAACTTTTTAAAAAAACACTAAAAATATTAGTAATGCAAGAATAGAAGGTCCATTCCTGTTTCTATTCAGATGTAAAAACTTTTATTGCATGAATTTAAAAAAAAAAATAGTACATATATTTTGACTCTTTAGAGCATATGTTAGGAATTTGTGCGCATTTGCATGCATATTTTGATGATTTTATTGTGCACATAATCCGGGTTTCAGAAATTAATCAGCAATCTGGACAGTGACAAAAAAATAAGGGAGGGGAGAACTCTGTAAAAGTTGTTTTTCTGCTAAAGCATAGTCATTGCACGAAAAACAAAGCTCTTATATGCAAATTCGTAAAAGAGGAGAGGGGGAAAACGACTCGAGGGAACTCTGTAAAAGTTGTTTCTCTGCTAAAGTAGTATCAATGCACTGAAGACAATCTCGTCACTACACAATATTGGTTACTTTTCAAGCAACCAATAGACATCATCACCGTTCGCTGAAGCGTAAAATATTACTTTAACTAGCTACGTCACCCAGCTTTGCACGGTCCACCTCGAAAATAAAAGTTATGTCAAGTGACGCGTGTTCTACAATCAAGCTCGAAAAAAAAAAAAAAAAACAGTAAAATTTTGCGGCAGATTGCGGAAAAATAACCAAAAAGTAAACAATTTAAGTCCCCCGATTGCAGGAGAAGCCTTTAAAACAAACCCCAGAATTTTATTTGCTCATATTCGAGACAAAAAATGGCAACAGATTTTTCGTCTCAATGATTTTCTTCACGCTATAAATTTTAATAAAAGCATCGTTGCGGAAAGTTGAGATGAAGCACTGAATAATAATTTGAATGGAGGAAAGCCTTCGAAAAATAGGGATTTTATGTCGAAATCTAAGTGTCATAATTAATAGTTTTTAATTGATGTCTCCGCTGATTATTATCGGAGGATTATGTTGAATAGCCAAACATAAAGACGGGAAGATTACGAATCCATCGATACCTTGTTCGGTGGTCAGTTCACTGTCGTTCGGGAGAAGAAACTTGGACATAGATACATAGGTACATATATAAGTACATACATATATAGATACACGCTCAGTTTTTAATTATATAAGATTACAGCGTAACTAAACACCTTTTAACTGTACGCTTAAATTCAGATGCACAAATGTGCAACGAAAATACAATGAAATTCTGTTACAACGAACTAAGATTAAGCAACCGCAAATTTTGTTTTATGTTACGGTAATTTCGTCGTAATGCAATTCAACCAATAAAATGAAAACTAAATATGGGCTGAACATTTATTTCTTTTTTTTTACTGTACTTAGTTTTCATTTGAAGTAACTAAAGCAATTTTATCCAATTCTTTACTAAAAAATAAATAAATAAATAAAAGTACCTTTATATTGTTTTTCCGTCTTTCTTGTACGAAACGAACTGATAGGTATTTCAGGTGAAATACTTAACAAAAATCACTGATGTATTTTTCAAAATCAATAGTACATTTTTCATGAAATTACTTCCCTCTTTAAATTGAAATCTGGGAATTAAATATACTGACATATATATAAAAAAAAATAATAAATAAATAGAAAATGTAAATTTGAAAATTCATAAACTTAGGGATGAGTGATGAAATACTTCTTCAAGGTTCAACCGAAGTGGGAGGAGGAAGCTCTTGTACTTTAATTTGTTTATTTTTTAAATTCTGATTCCTTTGTCTGAACTGTAAACTATCGGTTTCTTATGCTTTTTCAATTTCGATATTTGCTGGCTTTTTATAGCTATTATTATTTTTTAAATACTCTACGCCCCCTATCGCCCCTCAAGAAATCAATGACCCCTTTTGGGCCTAATTGTCCCTTTGGGGACGATCGCGTTAAGGGGCCTGCCTGTAAGCGGGGGTGGGCAGTGAATGGTAGTAAATTTTCCGCCGAAATTCTAAAAATATCCTCAATTAAAAGAAGCAATTTTGAAGTGTTTCGTAGAGTTGCTGCAAATTTCTTCAAATTAGAAGTAATCTAAAGCTCCCGCGAATGACTTACTGAGCCCAAAAGTCGAAATTTTCGTAGAATATGAGTTTCGCAAAAAATGTCATGTTTATACTAGTCTAAGAGCTAGCAACGTTTTCGAGATAGAATTTTAGGAAAGCTGATTTCTCTATATATTTTTCCCTGTGACGTATCGAACAGCGTGCATGCTGTCTGGCGGCCGTTAAACGCTGCGTTTATTACTGCGCATCACATCTTTAGAGGTAAAAATATGGATTTTGAAATCATTTTAGTAAGAATCTTTTCTTTTTCAGGGAATTCTAAACACTTTTCGAAACACGAATTTAATATTGCCAGACATTTTTGCTGTTGCCAATATCATGCCAGATGATATTTTTTACGAAAAAAATAATTTAAAAAAAACTATTTTAGTATGTCTGTCATTTTAATATTATTTTACCTACATATGAATAAGTACAAAATTAATTTGACAGACATGAATTCGGTTGCGTACTCGACAGACAGACCGATAAGCTGAGACCAAACGAAAGAAGTATTCCTAGCGTGGTGCCTAAGTTTTAGGTCAAATTAGTCACCTCGCTTTAAAATTAAGAATTGCTTGTTGAATTCACACACATGTTGCCTATTTTTTGTTAAAATTTATGTAAAAAGTTAAGTATTTTCCATTTTGCGAGCGTGCCGCGCAGAGAACCACATCCATTTTCAATTTGCGCACTGTGATGTAATTCTTGTTGATCACTTACTGAAACAGGAAGATAATAACGATTGTGGTGGCGCAATCATAGAGCTGAGATAAAAATTACAAAATTGTAATTTAAATCTTCAGTTAAAGCTTTTTTTTTATTTTTTTAAAAATATATATATATATATATATATATATATATATATATATATATATATATATATATATATATATATATATATATATATATATATATATATATATATATATATATATATATATATATATTATTTGTAAAGGTCTATAATAGTGAATTGCTTGCTCAAGATCTTTTGAAGACTCTTTTCTGACTCCTTTTTTCCCTTCCTCGTCTGCCGTGTTTTACATTTGAACATTTAATATTTATCAAACATTACAAACGATATTTAAATTAAATAATGCAAAGAAAAAAGAACATTGCATACGATAATAGTCTGAAATGCTTATACTTCTTTGTTTTATTTAATTAAACTATCGTCTGCAATGTTTATGTGTCTTTGCGTTATTTAACTTAAATATCGTCTGCTTTTTCTTATTTTCTTTGTAATATCAGCGAAAACAGAAATTAGATAGAACAGTGGAAATGTTTTGCTGGTATGTAAACTTTGTTTTTCTTACGCGTCTTTGACGAAAAATGTTACTGTAAATTTTCTCATCAATATGATTATTCTTAAATATTATTTTTAAAAATGTATTCAAAATTATCGTGAAAATTATGACAGAATAATGGCAAATAAAATGAAATGTGTATTTTGCAATGGAATAAATGAAAAAATAATAGCATTTGACGAAGGAAAATTGAAAAAATGTGAAGAAGTTTTGAGTGTTCGTGTTACATTCAACTTGAAATATAGTAATATAAAGTTACCCCAACAACTAAATACTTCTGATGGATACCACACACGATGTTACAAATCCTTTGCATCCTTGATGGCGAAGTATCGGAATATATCTGATGATAATTATGATTCATCAATAACTCTTCCTGGCACATCAAGTTCTTCAACATTACCGAATAATCCAGTAGATGCAAGAGAGACTTTGTCATGTAGTGATGCCTGTTCAAGTCTTAGTAATGAAAGAGTCTGTTTTTTCTGTGAAAAGGATCGAAAACAAGTCAAAGGTAAGCAACAAAATTTACATTCTTCCAATGATGTCAAGATGCTTGAAAAAGTAACGCAGTGGGTTGAAAAATGCCAAAATCAAGAGTTGATACAAAAAATTAGTTATCTGAAAACCTCAAATGGTCCAATATTCTATCATCATTCATGTGAATTGGAATATTTCAATCATTACAAAAGAATAATTACTGATACTGCACGAACCTCTTGGCATTGCGTAAGATATATTCACAACACTGTTTTCGATAAAATTGTGTCAATAATTCAGGAAGACATAATTTAAAAAAAAGTTATTTGCTATTAAATTCTCTTTGTGACAATTATAATTATGAATTACAACAGGAATTAGTACTTCATCCTGAATCAGAAATAAATATGATGAAAAATCATCAGCTTGAAGAAAAAATATTAAAACAGTTCAAGCAAATAAAGATTATAACAAAATACAAAAAAAAAGATTATTATGCATACTGATAGTAACTTATTAGAAGAAGAAGACTTTATGATGCTCGAAGAAAATGATCTCATCGATAAAGTTGCTTCGATTCTAAGAACTACAATTTTGAAAATGGAGAAAACAAAATTACCTGCTGCAATGAAAACAAAGGATTTGATAAATGGTGAATGCACAATTCCTGAAAAATTAGATCGTTTCTTTAAAGCATTGATTGGAGGTAAAGATATTCGTCGCAGAGATGGAGTTAATTGTCATAGATTGAGCAACTCATTGGCTTCTGATGCTGTTTTTTGTGTAAGCAACGGTACTGTGAAACCATCAAAACATATAACTCTGGGTATGACTGTCAAAAGTCTTACGAGTAGTCGAAAGATGATAAATATTTTGAATAGACTTGGACATTGTTGCAACTACAATACGTTGGAAGAATTAGAAACTGAAGCTACGATCTCATCCGTAACACGTTCTGAAATTTGTCCTCCTGACATCATTCGAAGTCCGTCATTATGCACAGGTGTAGCATTCGATAATTTCGATAGATACGTTGACACTTTAAATGGAAAAGATACACTGCATGACACCGTAGGGATCATCTACCAAATTGTAAGTGATGATTACGATGTAGAATTAAACCCAAGCAATATAGATAGTAGTTTTGATATGTCACCACCACCAGCAAAAAGAAGACGGACGTTTAACGAAGAAATTCCTGAACTCCCTTCGTATGGAAATCGATTGCAGATATTAGAACATTTAACACCAGTTGAAGACAATGCATTAACTCGGCCCGTAAATTTACCTTTGATAGAAACAATAGATATGCTATTATTACTTTCACACGTCTTTCATGTGCCAAATACTCCAATGTGGACTGGTTTTAATTGTAAAATCATTGAAGATACTAGCCCCAAACAAAAAGTATCGTATCTTACGCCTATTAATTTTTCACCAACAAGTGCAACGGTGGTTAAACATACACTGGAACAGGCCCAAATCGTTGGAGAAGAATGTAATCAAAGGTACGTGCAAGTTACTTATGATCTGGCAATAGCTAAAATAGCATATAAAATTCAATCAACATCAAAGCCCCAATTTGATAATATCTTCATCCATCTTGGCTCATTCCATTTAATGATGGCTTTCTTCAAAGCTATAGGCGTTTTTATTAATGAATGTGGTCTATCGCATATGATGATTGAGAGCCATATTATTGCTCCTGGCTCAGTAAATGGGATAGTTGAAGGAAAGCATTTTAATCGTTGCAAACGTCTGCATCCGTTGATGGCTCTTGGCTTGCAAATGTTGCATTTTGATACATTTTTAAAGATGGACAAAATGGAATACTATTTTATGAAAGAGCAAGTTTCTGACGATCTCTTACATTACCAGGAGGTTAAAGTTACTTGTACATCTACGACGATAGAATTATCAAATAATGTATTATCGAGACTAATATCTGCTTATGAAAAATTCGTAGCAGAAACAAGACAAGGTAAACATGGGAAAACTGCTCAATTCTATATGATTTACATCCAGCTTGTAAACTATTACATTACCCTATCAAGAAGTATACGAATGGGTGATTTCGAAATGTTTAAGTATGTAATTCCAAAAATAACAAATTTGTTTTTCATTGTAAATCAACCGAATTATGCTCGATGGTGTGTTAAATATTTAGACAGTTTGAATAATGTTGATGATACACATCCAGGACTCAAAGATGATTTCACAAACGGATGTTTTGGAATAAAAAGAACCGACAAACCATTCTCAAGGATACCAATTGACCTTACACTGGAGCAGACTATAAATGCCGAAGCGGCTAGACGTCTTAGCGGTATTGCACATTTTACCAATTCCATAGCTGCCCGTCAGCGCTGGTCAAAGAGTCACAGCATTAGAGCTGCTTTAATTTCTCACGTTCTCGATGTTTGTGGATTGAGGCAATTACAAGACGTGTCTCAAAATTTACAACAAACAAATCACCGATTTTATAGAAATCTTTCAGAAAAATAACAATCCATTTGATCAAAATTTGGACAAAAATAGTTTGTACAATATTGCTACTGCGAAACCCGCTCCTGAAAATACAGCTGACTTTTGCTGAATATTGAAAAAAAGGGTGACGATTTGCGAAAGCAGTTTATAAATGAATGCGCTGAAGATCAGGAGATATTTGACAAACCAATAAAAAAAAATCAAGTGCTTAATTTTGCTTGTGCTCCAAAGAAGAAAAAACTAACTCTTGGTAACAAAATTGTTGAGCTAAGAATGCAAAGAGATCTATTCGGTAGAATGTTGGGGATATCTATGAACAACAAGGTTGATATTGAAAAAGTATTAGGATTTCCACTAACACCAGTACCAACATCAATGTGCCATGCCGATGGTAGTATTTGTAAAACGGATAAAGCACAATTAGTCAAAGTATTCGAAAAGAAAGTTAGCAGTGTCAATCAGCAATTGTTATGTTTTGATATCAGTATTTTGGACGGATTCTTCATGTTACACCTTATGAAAGAAATACCACAAACTTTCGATGGCATATCGAAAAAATTCCTCAAAATGATTCCACAGTTTAAATCATCTCGCATTGACATTGTTTTTGATCAGTACTTCAAACCTTCCATAAAAGATTGTGAGCGTTTACGTCGCAGTGAATTAACCAGTACAGTTTTCATCAAACCTAGTCAAATTCGGCCTCATCATTTTGCTGGTGAACTCAGAAACTCGCAGTTCAAGGAAGCTCTTGTAAGGTTTTTTATTGATCATTGGGCAAATGATGACATGTTTCCTTTTATTGGGAATAAAACTATTTACCTGAGTTTGGATAAGTGTTACTCGTATCAGGTTGTAAATAATCAAGTTATTAGAATCGTTGAAGAATCATTATCATGTGAAGAACACGAAGAAGCTGATACTCGTATCATATACCATATTTGCCAGATAAATTTTGACTCTCAAGTTCTTGTACGTTGCTCAGACTCTGATATTCTTATTATACTTCTAGGCAATATGGATCACCTGAATGCACCTTTAAAGCTTTGGATTCAATGGGGAGTAGGAAACCATGAACGTCTAATAAACGTCAATGAGTTATATCAAGCTCTTGGTATTTCCTTATCAAAAGCTCTACCATGTTTCCACGCAATAACAGGATGTGATTACATCCCAGCTTTTTTCCGGAAAGGTAAACTAAGGCCCTTCAAGTTGCTAGAGAAATCTGTTGAGTACCAGTTGGCATGTCAAGAGATTACAACAGACGATGAGCGTGTACTAGAACGCACATTTGACAGGTTAGAAAACTTTATATGTCACATGTATGGGGTGACTAATCCTTCAAATGTTAACGATGTTCGCTTTTATCTGTTTTCAAAAACTTATGAATCGAAAAAATGTAGTGATAACTTTGAAAAAAAATTCGAAACTTTGATGCATCGAGCTTACCCCCATGCAAAGCTGAATTATATCAGCATTTATTGCGAGTGCGGTATGTGACAAAAATTTGGAGAAACGCTAATTTAAAAAATCCGTCATCTTTATCGCCGTTAACTTCCGGTTGGGTCATCAATGATGATAAATACGATTTTCTCTGGTTTGCTGGGGAGCAGTTTCCATCATCAGTTGCTGACATCGTTATTGAAAGTGAAGTATTATCCAACGAAAACTCTACGCAAGATGACGATGATTACAATGATTATGATGAGAGCAGTGACGACGATGACGACTATGGAGATACATCACTTTTTTGCGATACAATTATAGAATGAACATACCTATTTTAGTTAAAAATGGATTGTAATTTTTTAAGTATAATATTTATAAGTAGTGAGAACTTTGGCTCTAAATTAAAGTTCTTTTACCTGTATCTTTTACAAAAATAATGTAATTTAGTTACAATTGGATTTTTATGATTTAAATATAATCTGTAAATATTCTAATTTTGATACTTATAAGTGACATATCTCTCCTGTTACTAAACAAAATATATATCCAGCTATTTTATATCATTTTGGCACGAATTTAAATAATAATGTTTCATTTTTCTCATATTCAGAGGCATAATGCTGCGCTACTCTACAGCAATAAATCAGTCTGTCTGTCGAGTACGCAACCGAATTCATGTCTGTCAAATTGATTTTGTACTTATTCATATGTAGGTAAAATAATGTTAAAATGACAGACATACTAAAATAGTTTTTTTTTTAATTTTTTTTTCGTAAAAAATTGAATCTGGCACGATATTCGCAACAACAAAATTGTCTGGCAATATTAAATTCGTGTTTCGAAAAGTGTTTAGAATTCACTGAAAAAGAAAAGATTCTTACTAAAATGATTTCAAAATCCATATTTTTACTTCTAAAGATGTGATGCGCACTAAAAAACACAACGTTTACCGGCCGCCAGACAACCCGCACGCTGTTCGAAACGTCTTCGGGAAAGATATATTAAAGAACCAGCTTTCCTAAAATTCTTGTTTTTTCGACGTTGCTAGCTCTTGGACTATACAGAATCGCTAATAATTCCAATTTTGGTAGAATATCATTCAATTTTTTACTAGCGAAAATGTTTGGTTTTGAGCCGAATAAGCGTCATTTGTGGGAGCTTTAAGATTTACTTACAAAAGAAAAGCAAAATTATTTGCTTAATTTGAAGCTCCTGCAGATTGCAGAAGTTCTGTAGAACATTGGTAATTCAGACTCGCTTTACGCCCCTTGCGTGTCCTGGTGGAGAGACGGCGGATGAACTGGAAGCGAAAACGGACCATTTCATTTTGTAATAGGTAAGATCAGCGATAATGCGAGACTATACTAGTTGTTCGGTCTCGTTGCTTCCACCTATTACAAAATAAAGTGGTCCGTTTTCGATTCTAGTTCACCAGCCATCTCTCCGTAGTCAAGCTTTATCTTTCAAAGATCAATACGGAATTAAGAAGTTCAATCAACACAGGTGGTTGAGGGTTTAATATATCAGAGGCACCGTATTGCCAAAATACCAAGGGGGGGGGGGGGTGTACATGGATATTTCGAAAAGCAACGTTGAAAAATGGGTGTAATAACATTATGAATGATACAAAAATAAATCAATCATAAATATACTTTGTCTCTATGAGCAATTATCTGAATAGATAATTGCAAAAAACCTAAAATACATTAAAAAAAGAGTTCTGTCTAAGTTTCTTTGTGATGAAATAATCCTTTTGTAAAATTTCAACAGGGGCAAGTTCCTCGTCCCCGGTAGAGTCAACATGACTGTATTGATTGAAAAACACGATATGAGTCGTGGTTAAAAATGACGCCGGAGACTCGAGTTTGGTCACTTTTTAAGGTTATTCCCTTTTCTGTGCAAAACGAGCGGGCGAGTTTGCGTGCGAGAATTTTTAACTGATAGTCATTTCCAGCTCATGTAATTCGGACGTCATCTGCCCCCTCTAATTGGAGGTCAGGAAGCCCATCTTTGCCTTCTAAATGGACACTTTCCTTGGTCAAGCTATATTGGACAGCGAGTTTAGTCCGTTCCGGCAGAGCGGACATTATTATGCGCTTATTTTGATGCTGTTTTCTTCATGTCTTGTTGTTCGTAATTTCATTGCATATTGGCCGAGCTGCTGGAATTGCCACAAACTCCTATCGGGAGCCCAGAGCGTGATATTTAACCATGAGCTGCATGAATGATAAGCAGTTCATAAAAACCTCGTGGTTTGAAGTTTGGGTTCAATGTCTCATTCAGATCTGTAAGAGAGGGACAGAAAGAGAGAGAATCCCTTCTTGTGTGAGTTATTCCGTTTCTGTCAAATAAGTTCTTAATTTTACAGTTAGCGCTTCTCCCTTATCAATTCTTTAAAGAAATATTAATATAGTACAGGGGCGGATCCAGAATTTTTTGAAAGGGGGGAGGGTAAAGTTTCAATGGTCAGCGTGTTATACTGTATAAAGAAGACAGTTGAATAGGGGAGACCATCCCCCCCCCCCCAAGAGTGTGGGCATACTCTTCATATGCTACGACCCACACTCACCACCAAATGAGATAAAAACCCTTTCAAATTACCCTCTCCCCATAAAGCTTTCAATGGTATAACCTGTGCCGTGGATCCTATTGCCTCAAATTTTCACTTAAAATCATATTTCTTTAGGCAGGCAGGCTGGTCACGTTACCGTAGAAAATAGTTGGATAAATTTACATAAACATTTAATAGCACACACAACGTGTGGTTTGAAGTGGAAGAGTGCTCTGAAAACACATTAAGCTCATTTGAGGCGATAGTTCTTTTGAAATTGAACAAAAAACCCATAATAGAAGTAGCCCAATAAACGAACTCAGTCATATCCTTTGAACTATGACGTACTGGGAAGAAAGACCCTACAGAACGAAGCAAAAAAAGGTTTACATTTATTCCATATACTAGTCTTTCATATCTAAAAATTTGAAGTTTGACTAATAATAATAATATAATAAAATTCTTGTCACGGGGGGGGGGGGAGGGTCAGCTGACCCTTTGACCCTTCCCTGAATCCACCTTTGATATGGTATCTCATTAATTTAAAAAATAGAAATCCACTTTCAATTACAATAACTTTTAAGAGACTCATGGTTTAGATAGAGTTTATGTTCAATGGCTTATTCGGTGCTGCAAGAGAGAGATTCTCTTGTGAGGTATTTCGCCCAATTGTTAGTTTGATCCATGATTTTACTGCTTCTCAACCATAAATTCTCAGCAAAATTAATACGGTATCTCACTAATCTACACTATTAAATCCGATCGTATCTATCTATGTATGTATGAATGACCCGTTAAATATTGCTTCTAATTGGCTGTCGGGTGTCACATGACCACGGGTCGGGTGTCACATGTTGATAAAGGCCACATGACAGAGCTGAAAAATTTGGCTCCAAAAAAGTCCCCAACTTGGCGATACTTTTTTAATTTTTCGTCAAGCCCATAGATTCCATAAAGATATGACGTCATCCCTATGTAAGGCTCTTTTAAGAAACTCATTACTTAGAATCTATATTTAGTGGCTAATTCAGAGCTGTGTAAGAGAAAATCTATTCATCAAGGCAATATTATGTCATTTAAATTAGCAGAAAAATGGTCTGTTTAAAAAATTAACAAGGTAATGGTATGTTATTTAAATTAAACGGAAATGGTATACTATTTAAATGAACAATAGAAATGATATGTTAATAAAATTAACGAGGTATTTGTATGTTATTTAAAGTAACTGGAAAATCGTACTTTAATTAAATTGACAAAGCAATGGTTTGTTATTCCAATTAACAGAAAAATGGTATGGTAATAAAATTAACAGGAAATTGTATGTTATTTGAAGCAACAGGAAAATGGTACGTTAATTAAATTATCAGAGCAACGATATGTTATTCTAACTAATAGGCAAACGTTACCTTAAAAATAAACACTGGTGTTTGCAATATCATAAGAGAGAAAGAGCAGTTGTGAACATCAAGATGGTCAATCCCGTCCCGAGAGAAGTATCCTTAACAACAAAAATTATTTTTAAAAGGAAAAAAAAAACACAACTTTTTTTTCTCTCTCTTTTTCTGCTGCGCGAAATGCTTTGCACTCAGTGAATGAAATAGTATGCGATGGGTGTTACGTCGTTAAATTGACCAAAACAATGTATGATAACGAGAGGAAGATGAGAAGTCCGAATGGGGGCAAATTGCTCAGCGTGAATTCTTACGCATAACCGGTTTTCTCTCTCAACTTAATTTCTGTTGCTTTGCTGTGTTGAATATTTGATCAAATAAGACAAATGTGTGCCTCAGTGAATTACCTGATACATTTGATGCTGTGAGAGTCAAAGGAATGTAAGTGGACTCAGGGCCTGGTTACCAAAAAGACTTCAGCTTCTCTCAGAATTTTCTGAGGGTTAAAAAACGACTAAAAATTCTAGTTTCCGCTTTTAAATTCAGTTTTAAAGAGAATGGGGTCGTTTCCAATATTTTAAAAGTATTTTTTTCCGAAAGAACATGCTTAAAAACATGAGATCTAACCATTTTTTAAATAATTTGTTTATTTTAATATTTTTAAAAAATTACTTAAATCGGAGCGCTTTCACTGTTTACGGCATCTGCCGATGACATCACAAATGATGAAATGCCATTCAATGTTGCCATTCACAGTGCAAAATATTTAATTCACATCTTTACTCACGTGTATTGGCAACGATATGGTTGATAGCAAGCGTAGAGCGCAATTTTAATTCGCTTCTTGATTATCAGAACGTAGAAACGCGGTACAAAGTTGCGCCAAAAAGCATCATTTGAGACGTCATCTAGACCATGCCTTGTTTGAAAAATCGGACACTTTAAAAAAATAATTAAAAAAATAACTGTTTGGAAAATGAAAGAATTTTCTGGGTCCATGTTATATTTTTTTGCTTATTCTATCAATCTCAGTGACTAAAAGTACTACTTTTGACTGAAGGAAACAACCCTATTGTTTAAATGTGGCCCAACAGTGCATTGTAATTGTATTTTAATTTTTTGAAATGTTAAATTTGTTTCAACAACAAACCATTCTTATTCACCGAAAGTTACAGGGCAAGCATATATATTGTACAAAACTTCTATGCGGCAGGAAAAGAGGAGGGAGGTGGGAGATAAACTTTAATCGAAATTCTGCTTGCCTACCTTTAGAAACATTATTCGTATCTTTAGCGGCTTTCGTTCAATGTCTTTTGCTAGTGTGGTAATGTGAGTAGAATTTGTAGAAAATTTTACCTAACCAAAAAGTAGAGGATCTCGAAATGAAACTGAGCTTCTCATAACTTCAGTATTTAATCAGGCCTTAAGTGGTCTTTTTAAAATGTTTGAGCAAAACAAGTGCCAAGTTCAAACACTAGATAGGCTTTCATTGGAATGTTTTTCTAAACCATGGTGTATCGGAGGACTTACCAGGCAGTATCTTGTGACATATCCTGCACCTAAACAGATGCGAGTTTCTACTACCAAGATTATTAGTAATCTCCGACTTTTTAATTTTTACACTCACGATTGCCGGGCTAAGCACAGATGTGGCACATTTTGTCAAAATTGAGTTATTGTCACCGGGTGGTCATTCGTAATGTAGTTTAGCTAAATCTCAAGTTTTTTGGTGGTTTGTGAACGCGAAATATTAAATAAAAAACTATAGCAAACAAGTGGTATTTGCATATTTTGCGTAATTTGCTAAAGCAATTTGAACGTAAGTGACAAATACTGAGCCTTTAAAGTGGCATCTGACCAGTTACTCTTTTTTTTCCCTTAATAATGGGGTTGTTTCCTTCAGTCAAAAGTACTACTTTTAGTCACTGAAATTGACAGAATAAGCAAAAAATAAATAAATAAATAAATAACATGGACCCAGAAAACACTTTTATTTTCCCAACAGTTATTTTTTAATTATTTTTTTTTAAATGCCTGATTTTTAAAACAAGGCGTGGTCTTTATGACGTCACAAATGATGCACTTTGGCACAATTTTCTACCGCGTTGCCGCGTTATGATAATCAAGAAGCGAATTAAATATTGCGCTCTACGCTTGCTATCAACCATATCGTTGCCAATACACGCGAGTAAAGGTGCAAAATAAATATTTTGCTCTCTGAATGGCAACAGTGACTGGCATTTCATCATTTGTGATGTCATCGGCAAAAGCGTAAACAATGAATGCGCACCGATTAAAGTTTTTTCTTTTCTTTTTTTTTTGAAAATATTAAACTTAAACAAATTATTTAAAAAATGGTCAGATCTTATGTTTTTAAGCATGATCTTACAGAAAAAAAATACTTTTAAAATTTTGGAAACGATCCTATTATGTAGGTACTACTTTTATACCTTAGTAAAGCAGCATATTTAATAATGTAGCAGTTTATTGTAACAGAGTATTAAAACTAGTTTATTTTTGAATAGTTGATATTGGTCAAAAATAAAAACTAATGGAACTTTGCATAAATATTTAAGTAAATATTCAGCTTTTTCTACTTGAATTTTTATTTAAAATGCAAATTCTTAAAAATGAAATGCGTGTAAAATATTCATATGTAATTCTTTTATGAAAAAAAAAAGCATTTTTTTCTACGGAAAAAGGATTGTTTCCTTCAGTCAAAAGTAGTGCTTTTAATCACTGAAATTGATAGAATAAGCAAAAAAAAAAAAAAAATAACAAGGACCCAGAAAATACTTTCATTTTTTTAAGTTATTTTTTAATTAATTTTTTTAAATGTCCGATTTTGCAAACAAGGCGTGGTCTTGATGACGTCACAAATGATGCTCTTTGGCGCATTTTGTATCGCGTTTCCACGTTATAATAATCAAGAAGCGATTTAAAATTGCGCTCTACGTTTGCTATCAACCATATTGTTGCCAATATACGTGAGTTAAGATGGGGATTAAATATTTTGCTCTGTGAATGGCAACACAGAATGGCATTTCATCATTTGTGATGTCATCGGCAAGAAATGTAAACAATGAAAGCGCATCAATTTAAGTAATTTTTTAAAAATATTAAAATTCAACAAATTATTTAAAAAATGGTTAGATCCTATGTTTTTAAGCATGCTCTTTCAGAAAAAAATACATTTAAAATTTTGGAAACGAACCCAATACATTTTTGTTTAAGTATCGTCTGCTGTCAGAATTATCTTCATGCTTGGTAAAAATGAATGTAGAAAATGAAACATTGTGAATGATAGCATCAACACATTCCTTGAATATAATGAACACAAAATTATTATGGCTTAAGTTTTAAATGTCCAAAATTTTGAAAATGGTATTTTTCAAAAGCTAGATACTTCATCTGTGCTTAGCAAGGAGTACTTGGGAGCAACTTCATATTTCTTTACAAAGTTCTTTATAAATTCAAAGCCTCTATTTAACTTAAATGCTATGTGCTTAAATAGGTTTCTTTTTAAATTGAAACTTTCTTGACATAAAGCTACTGGAGCTGTATAATAAATATCCTTTCATGGCTTATACGCACATATAGTGGAATCACTGAGCACAGAAAGAAACATTCGTTGGAAGTTTATATTTTAACTAATAGTTTAACTAAACGTCTGTATGTGAGGACCTGAGTAGTTGTGTAAATCACACAATGCCCACTTCTTAAGTACCACCATACGTAAAAAATAATAATTTCGTTAAAAAGAAAAAAAATAGCTAACAATGCTACAAATTTGACTTCCTAAACGTGCGAATTTATTTTTTATACTGAAGAAAGACACTTTTTCACTATGCTGACTTGAAAAGAAATAAACCATAATATTAGTCACTAGCAGTACCCGCACAGCGATGCCAGTGCTAAAAATTTAATGGAAGTCCGTTGAATAAAAAAAAATTGACGCCCCCCCCCCCTCTCTAATGTGAAATGATCATTTTTCTTTGTATAAAATGCTTACACTCCTTTTCAAAAAAAAAAAAAAATTTAAGCTTCTTTGGAATATAAGACTTTTCGTCAAATCATTAAATTAGATTTACAGTTGCTTTAAAACTCTATTTGGCGAGTGAAGCGGTTTTTACTGCAATTTAAAATGTTTCGCCAAATAAACAAAACAAAAAAAAAGAAAAAAAAAGAAAAAAAAACATCAAATAATATCTTTCATATGTAAAAATAATTTCGCAACTCTATTCTTTATCGCAAAACGTGTCCAGCAACCATAATCGATCTGTCTAAAGAAAAAAAAATTACATTAATTTGAATTTTTAGTATCTTGAATTCAAATTATGTTTTTCGCAATCACGAGCGTGTGTGTGTATGAATGCGCGTGTGCGTTTGTGTAAGCGCATGTATGTAGGTGCTTGTACATGTGTGTGTGTATGTATGTGTGTGCGTGTTGTGTATGCAGTGCTGTGTGTGTGTATGTAGGCATATGTGTTTGTGTCTGTTCGCAGGCATGAGTGTGTGCATGTGTATGTGTGTGTGTGTGTAGGATATGGACGCAATATGGAGACGGTTTTCGCGGGAGGAGCAGCATCGTGAGGCCGGTCAACGCGACGGTGGTGCTGGCAGAGGGTGCTGGCGAGAAAATAAAATCAGCATAACATCAAAAACAGTCAAGTGAGAACAATAAGCAATCATAATTGCTCAAAAAAAAAAAAAACATCCCGTGGAACATTCAAAAATCGTCGTCAGAAAAAAAAAAGAAAGAAAATGTCGTACATTTCACTCGGATAAAAACAAATCAAAAGTTTCTTTTCTTTCAAAACAAATCGCCGAAACGATGACTTACATTAACGGTTGCCTTAAAACAATAATCCTAGACTGAACTGCTCAGCGCCACGCGACTACGCTACCGGAACCCAGCCCTTTTGCGAGTGAAGGGGATTTTTTTTTTTTTTGGCAATTATAAATGTTTTACCAAACAAACAAAAAGGTATAAGATCACATTAACAGTAGCTTTCAAATCTTTATATATTAAGAGCTGCGTTGCTCGGCTTTGCCCGGTCTACCTTGAGAATAAAAATTGCGTCCAGTGACATATATTCAACAATCAGGCTTAAATAAAAGAAAAAAAAACACCTTGCAAAATTACCCTTCCAAACAATGACGACAGATATTAAAATACTTTTAAGAAATTAAAATGCGAAAGATGGATTTTAAAAGCGTAACCATGGAAACATGAAATAAAATAAGTTTGAGAAATTAAATGCAAAATAAGGAAGTAAACAATGAATTCAAAAAGTGTAACCGTGGAAACGTGAAAATAAAATGATTGACAACTTGTGTCAAAGTGACATATTTCGAAATTGATTTAAAAACGCTTGTAACTTTTTTTACTTTTAAGATAGAAACTAATTTTTTCAACCATAGGTCGAGAGAGATCTGGAGTAAAAAATGTCACTTTGTCCAATGGTGTCAAACCGAAAACTGTGGGACAATTCCTTCACTTTTTATTGATAGATTTAATGAAGAAAGTAGTGCCTAAATTTCAGCTAAGCCTAAAAACGTTCGAGCTAAAAACGCAAATTACTCCCGCCGTAATTAAGTTAGACCATTGAAACAAATTATTTAGAACGCGGAAAATTCTACCCTTTTCAACGATATATAATATTAATATGTGCAAATAATTTTTCACTCCCATATTCGGGAATTTATGTGAAATTCGGGCCTAAATTGAAATTTAAAAAAAAAACACTTTTTATCGGATTTTTTTTTTCGAATTATAGCCTATGTTACTCAGTAAGAAATCACCTTTCATATTGTGAATGAGTTTTTCAAATAAGTGCAGTCGCTCCGGAGATTTCCTTGAACATATAAACACACAAAAATTTGCCCTTTCTCTTTATAATATTAGTATAGATTTCAAAAATAAATCTACATATTTTTTTTCTGTGAGGCTAGGTTTGTCTTTTGTTTTCGCATGTGTTTTCTCCAAAAAATTGTGCTGAATCAGAAGATGCAATACACGAGGAAAAGAAAAGTCATCAAACTCATGGAAGAAAAAATTTACATGCGCACAGGAAAAGGGTCAGTGTACTCAACTTAATGCTGATTGCTTGTGAAAGTGTTTAAACCGAGGAGAAAGAAAAAATCTTAAGAAAAGGAATATTGACAAAATGATAAACACGCTAGAAAATCCCTAGATAATAAAACACGAAGAAATTAAGTTAGGATTTTTCAGATGATTGCAAAGGTGATTTTTCATTACACGGTGACACTCCTTCCATTGTGAAGAAAAATTCTTCAGCATCAGTTGATGACCATATTGTTTAACAATTGAATGAAGAAAAACATTGATGAACGAATGATCTTCCCCCAAAATATTATAAATACGCATGGGTAAAGTTAAACGAAAAACCAATTTACGTGGTTTATGTCAACAACTAATATTCCTGGCACATTAAATAAAAGAATCAGTTTTTAAAATGATAAAAGTTTTAGTGAAGCGATTCGTAACACTAGGTGTCTTGGCGACTTGTTTATTCTTTTGATGAAGGTACATTGTACCGCATGAGGAAGTGGGCAAGTTATTCTAGTCTCTATTTGTTTCGCATTTTTGAAATACAGTTCATAGAACCCTTTGGCGCTCTTGTACGTCATTAGTGTGCTTTGCCTGTACTTTATTAGTTTTGTTTATTTATAACTTTCAATAACAAAAAAAGAAAGGTAATATTATTTCAAGTAATTTATCTTGCATTACGCAAGATAACATGCCCGCCCCCTCAAATGTGTACATTCAAATAAAGCAGCCGATTAACCCGGGTGGTTTATTTCATGACGTTTGATGACGTCAGTGGTAGGTGAGGTTCATGATCATTGACTCTTTCATGTACGATTGGCGAATCGGTATGCTGTTAAAACTCCTGGTTAGTTACGAGCCCGTATTGACAGGTTGCTCTATTCGAATATAACCTATATTACCAGATCCTCCTTTTCTGGATCGCACAATGGTCTACATTCCAGTTTTGTCAAAGCTTGAAATACATATTAAAAAATTAGTTTTAGTCTCCCCCCCCCCTTTGAACAATCATGACTGCTTATTGTTTTCACTTGACCGTTGAATGACGTGCGCGTTCATTGATTTCATTTTCCTATACTTATAATGCAAGCGCCCATATACCTCGGAATCGAATCCATATACATAAAACAAAGAGTATGCGTGTGTATGTATTGTAACGGATTCGGTGCGACTTCCACTTTCTTGAAATGAAGACACAGTTCTTGATAAAAACACAGGAAATTTATTTACACTATGTACAGGAAAGATCTTCAACAACTGCTAAATTATTCATCAGCAATTAAGCAATTATCACACAACACCGTAAACTCAACGTTTACACACGTATTTACTTCCAAATACGAAAACAACACAGCGAAATGCCTCGCTATAAACAGAGCAAATACACACGCTCAGTTCGAAATCCTCAATCGAAACTCTCCGTTTAACTATCGCTAACGGCTTTTATAAACATCCAAGAATTTTCCACAACATTCTTTCTGCTTCGAGAAATGCGTAGACCGTTATCAAATTTTATCAATGAAAATAAAAAGAATAGGGGGTTGTATACTTTAGCCATATGTTAAGGGGTTGTATATTCATTACGGGAAACTATTTACAGGTTACGTTACTACAATAATTACTATTTACAGGATTTGTAACATTGCCCCCTTCCTAAGGACTGCACGTCCCGGGCAGTACAATCCCCAGAAAGGTGCCAAACTTCTATCACATGTTCACAAATACACACATTAAATAATAACCAATAATGCATAGGAAACACAATAATAACAAGAAATATTACTAAACATTAAAAGCAAAAAAATTATCTACAACTTTTATGTTATCAACCATGGTTGTTTACGTAATACTCATGAACTATGGCCATAGTATGGGACTAACCGATCATAATGTACAACCCTAGGTTTTGCATTAGGTGATTTTTGGATCCTCACTACGACGTCATTTAGTCGGTTAAGGACTTTGTAGGGTCCATCCCAATGCGACTGCAATTTGGGTGACAGACCTTTCCGTCGGATGGGATTCCATAACCAAACCTTGTCGCCTTCGTTGAATTTATGTCCAGTAGACCTTGTGTCATATCGGGTCTTCATCTTCTCCGCCGCGATGTTGATTCGCTCTCGTGCGAAGTTATGAACGTCTTCCAACCGGGCCTGGAGATCCTGGATGTACTCCTCAGGCGATGAAGGCGCATCCGGAGGACGACCGAAGACGAGATCACAAGGTAGCCGAAGCTCTCGTCCGAAGAGCATCTGAGATGGGGCATATCCGGTAGTCTCGTGGACAGCACTGCGGTAGGCCAGCAGGAACAAAGGCAGCTTCTTGTCCCAATCCTGTTGATTTCTGGATACCATAAGTGAGAGATTATTCAGGATTGTGCGGTTAAATCTCTCCACCATGCCGTCCGATTGTGGGTGTAGTGGTGTTGTCCTAGTTTTCTCAATTCCGAGAATTTGACATAGGCCCTTAAACACAGCAGAGATGAAATTCCTCCCTTGATCGGAATGAATCTGCAAAGGTGTTCCGTATCTCGAGATCCAATGCTGGACTAGAGTCTCTGCTACGGTAGTAGCTTCTTGATCTGGAATGGGATATGCTTTCGGCCATTTGGTGAAGTAGTCGATGGAAACAAGAATGTATTTGTTCCCATCAGCAGTTCTTGGTAGAGGACCCAGGATGTCGATCCCAATTCGTTCGAAAGGAGCTCCAACGTTGTACAGATGTAGCTTCCCTCTGCTTCTTTTCTTCGGTCCTTTACGAGCAGAACAGGCGTCACAAGAATGGCACCACTTCTCCACGTCATCCTTCGCCTTGCTCCAGAAGAAGCGCTCCCGAACTTTGTTGAGGGTTTTCAAGACACCAAAATGTCCTCCAGTCGCACTACTATGTATTTCTTTCAGAACATCTGAAATCCTTGATCGGGGAAGTAGTAACTGCCACCTAGACGTTTTGCCGTCATCAGATTCCCATTTTCGGTACAGTACGCCGTTCCGTAAATGGAGTGAGTTCCATAAAGCCCAGTATCTTTTTGTTGCAGGAGTGAAGGTGGAAACGTCCTGCCAGCTAGGGCGTCGACTGTCACTTTCCATGAACTCCAAAATTGGTTTTATGTCGGGGTCTTCAAGTTGATCTTTTCGAACTTGGTCATCACTCCATGGATCAGGTTCTGATGAAGTTGGAGTCACTGTCACCTGATAGGCAGTAGGGCTAGTCGTTCCATACTGTTTCTCGATTCGGGAACAATAATTGCAGTAGTCAGGACAGGGTCTCCTTGATAAAGCGTCTGCATTGCCGTGAGACAACCCTTTTCGGTGCTTGATCTCCATGTCATATTCCTGGAGCCGCTGTATCCACCTGGCTATCTGGCCTTCCGGATTTTTGAAGTTCAAAAGCCAAGTTAATGAGGCATGATCTGTCCGAAGCAGAAATTTTCGGCCGTAGAGGTAATGATGGAAGTGTTCTATAGCTTTCACTATGGCCAGTAACTCCTTTCTGGTGACGCAGTAATTTCGCTCCGACTTTGATAAGCATTTGCTCCAGTAAGCGATGACATGTTCATTTCCGTCAATTTCTTGGGATAAAACAGCTCCGATGCCCTCGTTGCTCGTATCAGTGTCCAGGATGAAGGATTTTTCAGGCTGAGGATAGGCGAGGATAGGCGTTGATGTTAAAGCCTCCTTCAGTCGTAGAAATGCATCTTCGCATTCCTTGGACCATTCAAACTTTTGCTTGCTCTCCGTCAGCTTATGCAAAGGTCGTGCAATGTTGGAAAAACCCTTTACAAACTTCCTGTAGTACGTGCAGAGCCCCAGGAAACTTCGCAGCTGATGGATGTTTTCGGGACGACTCCAACTCTTGACCGCAGATACCTTCTCTGGATCGGTTTCTACACCTTCAGAAGAGATGATGTGACCAAGGTAGTTCACTTCCCGGCGGAACAAATTACATTTGGACGGGCTTAACTTCAGATTGGCTTCCTTAAGCTTTTGCAGCACCTTCCTAAGATTTGACAGATGTTCTTCGAAACTGCGTCCCACAATGATGATATCGTCTAAATAGACCAGACAGGATTCGTAGGAAAGTCCTCTTAACACTGTCTCCATAAGACGCTCGAACGTAGCTGGTGCATTGCAGAGGCCGAAGGGCATCACTTTAAACTGCCATAAGCCTTGTCCAGTTGTAAACGCTGTCTTCTCTCGGTCATCAGGGTGTATTTCAACCTGCCAGTAGCCGCTCTTCAAGTCCAGGGTCGAAAACCACTTGTGTCCGGAAAGAGTGTCCAAGGTGTCGTCTATCCGTGGAAGAGGGTAACTGTCTTTCTTGGTGATTTCATTCAGCCGTCGGTAATCGACACAAAATCTGGTGGAGCCATCTTTCTTTCGGACTAAGACGATGGGAGAGGCCCAAGGACTGGATGAAGGTTCGATTACATCATTCTCCTTCATCTCTTTCAGGAGGGTCTCAACCTCTTCCTTCTTGGCGAACGGTAGTCGTCTTGGATGCTGTTTAATAGGGGGTGTTCTCCAGTGTAGATCCTATGCTGTGTTAAATTCGTACGGCCAACATCCTCCGATGTAGATGAAAACAGATGCTTGAAGTCATCCACCAATTGTTCCGCAGCAGTTCTTTGATATTCCTTGGCCTTTCACTCACGTTGATGACTCGCACAGGAATTACATCTTTAGAAAGGTCCACCAGCGTAGATGCTACCAGCACTCCTTTTGGGCTATTGCTTAAGTTTGGGTATTCAATGAGTCCAAATCGAAAACTATTGCTTTCTTCAATGGAGCCAGGTATTAATGATTCTGACCTTGAGGGAATCGATAAATCTGTTTGGGCTATTATTTGATGAGCGGATTTTACATCACTTTCTGCGGGGAAAACGGCTATGTCTTCTCTCATCGAGTGCAGCTCATTTGTCTTGAAGTCGAGGTTGAAGTCATACTTCTTTAAAAAGTCCAATCCGAGAATGAAGGGGTCTGTGATAGCAGCAACGAATGCCGTATGATGGTAAGTGGCATTTCCAAACACAATTTCTAAGTTTACTTTACCTTCAATCTCGATCTTGTCACCTGTCACAGTTTGGAGGGTAACGCAGGGCGGCGTCCATAGAATGTTGAGTCCAAATTGACGAGCCACATCTGTTCTAATAATTGTAACATTGGCTCCAGTGTCAATAATCAGTTCGCAGGGAAACCCGTTTACGTATGCGTAAACAAACAGTCCATTACTGCCGCCACTCGTCGATGAAATCTGGAAAACTTTAAGATGGGGCTCATTCCAATTTGGCGACCTCCGCCCCGCGAGATTGCCATGGCTTAGTTTTCCTGGACCTGGGAGGGAGAGGTGTTCTTCCCTCTGGTTTCTTGGCGAGCTTCACAGTTTCTACGTAAGTGACCCTCGCCGCCACATTTCCAGCACTTAAGTGATTGTCCATTTTGGTACTTGGGAGCCGAAGTCCTTTTGAGGATTCCTGCAATTTCTTTTATTTGCTTTTCCAGTTCAGCAAAGCGTGACGAAACCGGATCAGGCTCATCAGTTTTCACGCCGCGGATTGAATGGCGATCCTTGCGGGTTGCTTGCTGGGCGGCCTCCAACTTCATCGCATACACAACAGCAGAACTCAGGTCTTTGACATCCGCCATCCGTAGAGCTTTCTGGATTTCCGGATCTCAAACCCCGTCGATGTAGTAGTTGAGTGCCAGGTTGTCTCGAACATCCGCAGGACAGTCGCAAAAAGCAAGATGAGACAGTCTCTCGACGTCCGCCGCTAGCTCTTGTAGGGTTTCCCCGGTTTTCTGGAAACGGGACTTCAACTGGAGTCGGCTGAAATCTTTCTGGCACTTCCCACCGAAGCGAAGCTCCAACGCAGATGTGAGGGCGGCGAAATCCAGGCGCTGGCTGTCCGGAAGGGTCTGAAGAATGTCCGCTGCGTCACCTCTCAGGGATGCTGCAAGATGGCAGGCCTTGGTAGCAGAGTCCCATCCGTTCGCTTACGCCACTATCATGAATTGGGTTTTGTACACCTGCCACGAACTTTTCCCATCAAATGTGGCCAGTTTAATGGACGGTCGAGCAACAGATGTGGGAGCGCAAAACTGTACAGAGCTGCTTTCCGCGGTCGCCAATCTCCTTTCCATGTCTTTAATTTTCTCATCCACATGATTCTCAACTGTTGCGATACGGTTTTCTACTGTTTCAAATTTTTCATCAAAAGCATCAACTCGATGCTCTATCTCATCAAATTTATTTTCCATCACAGTCTTTACCGAAGTAAGGTCGTTTTTAATTTCCTCTTGGTTAGAAGCTAAATCCTTTTTCAGCACCATTAAATCACTTTTCCATTGTTCTTGATTAGCCGCCATATCATTTTTTAATTGTTCTTGATTAGCCGCCATATCACTCTTCACAGAGTTGATTGCATCAAGCAGTTGTTTTAATTGTTCATCCATTGCGCGAGTAATCACCATAAAATTAAAGTCCAAATTTAAAAAGTCTTTATGAAAAAATGTCCAAAGTCACACTTACTGCAAGAAAGTCCTGAAGTGGCCCCACGTTGGGCGCCAATTGTAACGGATTCGGTGCGACTTCCACTTTCTTGAAATGAAGACACAGTTCTTGATAAAATAACACAGGAAATTTATTTACACTATGTACAGGAAAGATCTTCAACAACTGCTAAATTATTCATCAGCAATTAAGCAATTATCACACAACACCGTAAACTCAACGTTTACACACGTATTTACTTCCAAATACGAAAACAACACAGCGAAATGCCTCGCTATAAACAGAGCAAATACACACGCTCAGTTCGAAATCCTCAATCGAAACTCTCCGTTTAACTATCGCTAACGGCTTTTATAAACATCCAAGAATTTTCCACAACATTCTTTCTGCTTCGAGAAATGCGTAGACCGTTATCAAATTTTATCAATGAAAATAAAAAGAATAGGGGGTTGTATACTTTAGCCATATGTTAAGGGGTTGTATATTCATTACGGGAAACTATTTACAGGTTACGTTACTACAATAATTACTATTTACAGGATTTGTAACAGTATGTTCTCTATACAAATCCAGTTTTCGTCGGATCAGGACCAAATGTGGCAGGGGTGTACTTGGGTACCCGAGAAGGAACGTAGGGGGTTTTTTCGAACGCCCCAAAAAAAAAAAAAAAACTTTCGAATTTTAATTTTAGGGCCTGAAAGTGGCATTAAATAGCTTTTTCTATGCGAAATAATTATCCGATAAGTCCGGTTTTAACGCCATTCGAAAGCCAGCGAAAAATAACCAAAGGGTGCATTTTTTCGACGGAGGAATCTTGTTTTGAAAAATATTTAATTCTCACGCAACGGGATGTTTGATTTTCACGGCGCCACCTGTTAATTTTAATTATAGTCTTACTAAAGTATTTATTACTCATGTAGCAAATCAGTAAATTATATGTATTTTGCTACGAAAATAGTTGAATTAATTAATTTAATATAAAAAAAAATTTGGTAATAAATAACTTCATTTAGTCATTAAAGTTTTTTTTTCTTTTTTTTTTCAAATATTTCTGTTTTGAAATATATTTAGTGTTCAATTGAAGACAAAATCTCCCCCCCCCCCTCCGACGATTAATTTTATGTTCCTCAATAAATATATCCTAACTGGTGTCCGATTTCTGAAGTTTGACAAGTATTCTAGATTTAATATTTCATGATGTCGTCAGTTCAATTTACAGTTATGGCAATACTAATTAACAGACTTCGTTGGAATTTCTTTTATGTACTATGCTCCTTGATTATTAGAAGACGCCTGGACCAATTAGGAAAATTCTTTTTCTATTTGAAACGGTTTACTTCTCCCGGTCATCTAATGGTCTTCAAGTCCGAGTATGAAAGATCCTGGAGAAATCGAGGGAACGCTTCAAATTTCATACTCGCGCTTTGTTGTTTGTAAATTCATAGCGTCTCACTTAGTGAAACGTTTCTTGTGTTTTTTTTTTTTTTTTTTGAGCAATCAAGATTGCCTATTGCTTTCACTTAACTGTTTTTGGCGTTCCTTTGATTTTTCCCACCAGCACCCTCTACCAGCACCATCGTCGACCGGGTCCTCACGATGCTGCTCCTATAGCGAAAGCCGTCTCAAGGTTGCATCCATGTCCTACACACACGCGCATATATACACAACTACACACACACATACACCTACACACATACACACACGCATACATACAGACACCTACACATACACGCATACATACAGACACCTACACATACACGCATACATACAGACACCTACATATACACACACACAAAAACACACACACACATACACACAACTACCCACACATTCATGCTTGCACACAGACACAAACACGTATGCCTACACACACATACACATACCCTCCGCCCACACACACACATTCATACACACAACTACCCACACACTTATGCCAGCACACAGACACAAACACACATGCCTACACACATACACACATACCCCCTGCACACAAACACACATACCCCTACACACAAACACACACGCCTACATACACACACTCGTGATTGCGAAAAACATAATTTGAATTTAAGAGGTCAAAATTCAAATTAATTTTTTTTATTTTTATTTATTTTTTTAATAGATAGGAGTGATCTAACTTAGGTCCCAAACCTTTTTGGGCAAAAAAATATTTACTAAAATGTTGGAATCCAGACTGAAAGTTTTCTCGACACTTTTTTGTACATATGATGCAATACTAATTAAAAATAAGACATGCCATACATAGTGCAATTCTTTTATTATACGAGTGTTTTTCACTATTCATTCTTCGTAAAACAAATAAAAAACAGCTCATCCTAATACTTTTTATCTTCCAAACTCAAATGAAATAGGATCCCTGACAAACCTCTTGACCGCCCGATTTCTGATGTAAAATATCGACTTGGAAAATATTACATAAGAATGGGTTTGACGCCCCCCCCCCCCCCCCGAAGTAAGGGTATGTTGGTATGTAGAGATTTCTCAAACCCCCTTCCCCTCGGGACTCGTAATTAATGAACGACCCCTAGAGTCCATGCGAGAAGTTTTTGTATCAACAATTTTGAAGCTTATACACAAAGACAATTTTCGCCAACTATTGACATTGCATCCTAATGCAAAAAAAAAAAAAACTGCAATGCCTACACACCAATGCCGTGCGTCACCTTTCTGCAAATCCACGCGTCAAAATGAGCTCCACACACGAAACCACCCATTCTCTAAACAATTACGTCGCGACGCTACGACACACGAAGGCATTAACAGCATTCATACCAAAAAGAGGGTCATAAATGCATGATCATCGGATTCCAGTATGTAAATAATGCAAGCGAAAAGAGCGGCTTGAGAAACAAAAAGTCTCTTACTTAAAAGGCAATTACTAGACAAACGACCAATTTCCTACTAGCGATAGTATGCTGATACAGACCGGACAAATCGTGACAGAATATAGTTAGTCGCGTTTGATGACCACGTATGCACCACACATGGATGGTACGTGCATGCTTGACTTGTTATGTCGTTGTAGATAATACAGGAAAATTAACCCATAGCGACAGATGGATTTTTGGATATATCTGGTCATATGTTTAATTTGTTAGTTGTGTCTTCGAACTTGGTAATGTGTAAATAATGTGAATATTTCATTCAGGATTCTATCAGAGCTAACTAAGACTACGTTAAGACATTTATCCCATGCTTAGAAGATTTATTCAGTCAGAGTCTCAGCTTTATTCAGTCTGAGGTATCGTTGATCCACAATTTCTCTATTTTTAATTACCCCATTCAATTTAATAGTAGGAGAAACTAGAGAGGTTTGACCCATAGGGAGACTTGACCCATGAGGATTATTTTTTGACCAATCGCACCACAGTATTTATTTTGCAGGGACAAGAAAGAAGCCGTTTCAGAACTATCAGTGATTTTCAAGAAATTTAGTAATCTATACAGCACCTTAAAAGTAAAGTTTGAAGATTTTGGAATTTTTTAGACTTGAACCTCCAGTTTTGGGGGAAATTAATTTGAAAGGTATGCATGTTTTAGTCACTTTTATAGCTATCTATTGATGTACAGTAGTTTTATGTAACTTTAATCTAAATTGCATGAAATTTAAGGTAAACAAAAGCTACCTAGGAAGCTTTGACCCCAGGCAAACTAGGGAGACTTTACCCAGAGACAAATTTGGTGTTTTGTTTAACTTGATGTTTTTTCAATGAATTTTTATTTTTTAATGGATAAAATATTGTGATTTAGGCCTAAAGATATGATTTTATGTAAGCAATAGCTTTAATAATATTGTGAATATGAAAGCCTGATTTTTTTAAATAAATAAATAATATGTAATATTTTGGTCTAAAAAAATTGTTTTTATTTGACAAATAACTAAAATACCAATGATCTTTGAGCCCAATGAGCAGGGCCCGATCAAGCCAAACTGGTGCCCAGGTCCTGAGTAGAATTTTGTGCCCCCCCCCCCCCCCCTCATGAGAAAATCCGCACAATTTTAAAGTCCATGTTTTATACTAGAAGCCTAATATACTAGAAACTACATTTTAAAGGAACATTACTACATTTAAAAGGAAACCTGGGATTTGAATACCAAACACTTGATAGTTACCAAACTAATCACAGTTAAAATTGTCTTTTAAGGCGAAAAAGAGTTAAAAAACAATTTAAAACGGAAAAAAAATCTTCCTAATTCTGACATCAAGCTTTAAAAAAGCTTCTTTCTGGCTTTAACAGAGGCAAATGTGTCGATCAAATTATTGAAATCTATGTTTGATGTCACAGAATTTTCAATTGTCAATAAGGAAAACGCCTGTAAATTATTCTGAGAAACGCAGCTTCTCAAATGGTTTTTTATTCTTTTCAAAAATGAAAAGGAACTTTCACTGGAACAGCTGCTGATAGGCAAGGTAAGAAGAAGCTGCAGGGGTGAATCCACATTCGGAAATGTATGTGTAATGTTTAGTGATCTTATCCTTTTAAATCATTCTCCAGGAGAAGGGTTATCTTTTGTAAAAATTTGAAAGTTTGTTAATTCTTCTGAAAAATGTTCATCTATGTCATCAGAGGAATTATTTTGAAATTCCAGAGCTAAGGGACAACAACATCTTTACGTGATATTTTTTTAACTTTATGAGTTTTTGAGTTGATTTTTAAAAAATTTTGAGCTCCCTCTCTCTTAAAGTTGAGAAAAAGTAAAATGAGCTTTTTTTTTAAAAAAGGAAGTAAGTGAATTTAGGCTAGGCTATTTTGGTGCCCCTAAATTTGTGGTGCCCAGGTCCGCGGATCCGCCGGACAGTGCGTTAATCAGGCCCTGCCAATGAGTTGCTACTTAGTAAAATAACTGAAATATTGCTTAGGTCTGATCTGATAAAGGTTTGAATTCGACTTCTACTTTGCTGTAGATATGGAGCAAGATTAATTTTAAAAATAAATGTAACACTTCACCTAAAGAATGAAGACTTTGTATACTCACTTCAAGTATCACTTATTAAAACAAAAAACACCTTCAAACCTGTGTTTTTACTTCCTTTTACAAAAAAGGAAGTATTGTATTCGCGAAAAAATTTTCACTCAAAAATCGCCCTTAATTTCCATTTTGCTCACCCCCAAATGAATGTTGAGTTTTTTTTTCGATTCGACCACATGCGGAAAAGTGCCTAAGAATGTATAGACACGCGAAATATCCATTTTGACCATCACCGAGGTAATTACAACGACTTTTCTCGTGACGTCTGTATGTATGTGCGTATGTGTGTATGTGCGTATGTGCGTATGTGCGTATGTGCGTATGTATCTCGCATAACTCAAAAATGGTATGTCCTAGAAAGTTGAAATTTGGTACATAGACTCGTAGTGGGGTCTAGTTGTGCACCTCCCCTTTTGGTTGCTTTCGGATGTTCCTAAGGGGGTCTTTTGCACCTTTTTGGGGGGAAATCATTGTTAATATCAATGCAAACTTAAGTGGTGTTATAATTTGGTAAACACTTGGTGACGTATCGCCAAGCTTTTGGTCGCCAAGTTTTTTCGCCAACTTGGCGACGATTTTTTTTTTTTTTATTTTTAATCTGGTTTCAATTTGGCCACTGTTGGTGATATTTAGAGAGTAAACTATTGAATCATATTAAAACTGCCAATAATGAGAAAATGACATTAAATTGGAGTAAAAGGAAGTCATGTGATGCACACATCAGCTCGTTTATTTCAATATCTATGAGTCTTTCTGCTGATAGGGAGTAAGATATTTTTTTTTTCTTCATTTATCAAACTTCATGCAAAGAGTGACCATTTTGTATATGTACTTCAAGTATCACTTATTTAAACAAAAATCATCGTCAAACCTGCGTTTTTGATTTCAATATCTATGAGTTTTCTTACATTCATGAGGAGGGTCAAATATCCTAAGTGTTGGGTCAAGTCTCTAGCTCTAGGGACACTTGACCCATATGCAGACTTGAGGAATATAATTTTTTGGGCCATTTCTACTTAGAATTATATTTTTATTTTTAGCCATAATAATGTGCACAATGGCAACCTATTTATGTATATTTTTTATTTCGTTCTAACTGTTCTACAAAAAAAAAAAAAAAAAAAAAGAATGTAAAAAACCAAAAACTGTGTCAATTCTCCCTAGATTCCCTTATGTGTTATTGCCAGTGTTAGAAATAAGAGATTTTGAGGCGTGTTTTGTGACCTAAAACTTTAGTTTGACTCTTATTAGCAATTTAATGCTCCAAATTAAACCCACAACTGACAAGAAGAGTAATTTTCTACAAGAGTATAAGATCTTAAGAGTCTAAATAAGTAATTTTAAAGTGCAATCAATTTTGTGTTTGCAAAAAATAATTTTATTCTGTATACATATTTGTCATATTTGTGTTTAAAAACTTTTTTTTTTAATTTCATTGCATTGCAAGAATTTTTTAAATAACTTGTTTACTATATCGCATAGAATATTTCAATGTGGGACGAGACATTTAAACAGCTTCAAATTGGCATTCAAGAGTAAAACTCCAAAAAGTTACTTCAAAATTGTTGGATAATACAATTGCTCTGCATATTGTTCCCAACTTATTTTGCGAAATAGAAGTCAAATTTAACCAAATGTTAAGAATACATCAGCAGCAGTTTGGTTACATTTCCTAGTTAGTTCTCATTTAGTTCCAATTAAGTTAGTCTCTACAACAGTTTCCATGCCATAATAAGTAATTAGCTCAAATCGTGTTCCACGAACCTCAGAGAGTAGTATATTGAGAAATAGTGGCGGACACATCCGTAAAAATAGCTTTCTTTTCCTATAATAGTGGACGTGAAGCTAACTTTACAGACCGGATTTGGTTGGTACAAAGTCGCTAAACTATTCTCATCTTTCGAGTCTTTTCAAATGCTCGATATTTTTAAAGTTTTCTACATTCATAAAAGCGAAATAAGCTTATCAAATACCTTAATACTACGTCACTTTAGATAGGGGAATGTGGGGCAAAGTGAAATAGCGAGGTAAAGTGATATGGTGAAACAATAACTCTACTTTTACCCCTACCTACCTAACTTTTAATACTTTAGTTTTAATATATTAGTTTTCGATATAAAAGAACCAAGTATTGAATTCAATACCAACAATAGGGAAATGTTGGAGAGAATTAAACGTTTTTTTTTTCTTTTTCAGCGGAAACCAAATATGCAAGCTTTTACATTAAAGCTAAAGAACAATACATTACAAAAATGGAAAAATTATAGAAAATTAAAAATTTGTAATTACTACCCTTCCTAGGGCAACTTCATGATATGCATTAAAAAGCGAATTTTGCATGAAAAAAATAACAAAATATCATAAATATTAAACAGCAAATATTTTTCATGCATCTTATTTTTCCCTTTCCAATCGTAATAGGTGAGCCAGCTATAAACATAAAAATAATAAGAGTACCAAATTACAAAATATGTAGAAATTCGCTCAAGCAGGTAGAACAACACTGGAATTCAATATGAAAATAATTAAATACACCAGAATCTCTCGTGCTTATGTTCAGCACGATGGAAATCAATGTTTCTCAATTATTACAACAAAAACCCAACGATCCAGAACGCAAAGCCCAGAAACTGGTTTAGACCGTTTCTCAAATGCAAGCATGCGGCCTCTTTCCAATAAAGCAGAGAATCTAAGTTAAGACACCTTATCAATACCTTTACGGATTAGCAATGGTCATTACCTTCTTAGCGCTGTAATTCTGACTTCTTCCACCAGAATTTGTGTAGTATAAATAGAACTCTTCTTTTGCTTTTTAGCTGGATGCATTTTGAAATGGACACAATAAATATCTTGACCATTTCTTCTACTCAGAATATTTCAAAATGGTTCTTTGATTTGAATTGACGCTTACATTTTTCATGTGATATGTTGTTCATGCCGATAAACATTTTATTTTTCCGAATAAACTTAATTGAATCGATTTCCAGTTGGTATCTTAAAAACTCACGAACACATTACATGTTGAAATAGTTCACAACTACTATCTTTTTGTTGATATAGCTATAAATTTTTGAGCACGAAACAACAAAAAGAAAAACGGAACCAACTCAACCCAACCAGCAGGGCTTGTAAAAATAAACAAGAAGTTCCGTCCAGAACTAAACGAGCCTACTTTCCCGTATGCCCATATCTACTTTCTAGTATTTGATCAATATTCTCAAAAATAGCTGAAATCGCAAATTGTTTCAAACATATTTTTTAAATATTTTAAGCCGACTTCTAGGAATAAAATATGCCTCACTCATCTAAAGAATTAGATGCGTAAAAAATAAATAAATAAATAAACGAACAAATAAAATAGCAGCACCTTTTAAACAAAGCAGCTAATACACTCTTTTTCCATTGAAAAAAAAATTCTTTATCCTCTTTCAAAAAGAAAAAAAAATAATTAAAATTAATTCGGAACTCCAGCGCTCGAATACGCTACCTTGCGGTGATTTATAAAACTGCGAATGCAACTAAAACATTGCCACGTTGCGCTCCACGTGTATCTGTTGACGGAAACGCGGTCAGTTTGTTCTGAGTAACTCATTCAACATGTCTAAGAACGCCTTCAACAACAGAAATTAATTCGTCCCTTAGTAGTATTCTCGAGCTTCTCAAAATAATGTTAGTTTTCCTTATTTCTTTCAAAAAAGTATTAAATGGTGGAAGCGTAAACAAGAAAACTCTGGATTAACAAAATTGGATAACGTTATACCAGGTAAAATTTTTTATTGTTTTGTATGAATTTGTAAGAATATGAGTTTTTTTTTAATCTTAAATTAATTTAACTAATCATATTTTACAGCAGCATTTAGTTGGAATGGACAGTATGCAAAATATTTTTTTGAATTTATTATCGTAGAACAAAATGAAAAATGTTTAACCGAGAAAGAATTTACTTTATTCCTTTTATTCTCAGCTGAAAGGTTTCGCCAAATTTGTTTAGGGTTATAGTTTTGGAATTGTGCGAGCAAAGTAGCCTTGGCGAGATTTCGCGTTTTTAGTTAAACCATTTTTAATTTTTATCATGAGTGGAATAAAATGATAGTAAGATTACAGAATTCGATAAGTAAAAAGAAATAATGGTCAATCAACTGAAAAGAAAACTACCACCATATATAAACTGTGAGTACACATTTTATTTATTTTGTTCTGAGTGAATTTGAATAAATATCAGTTTTTCAATTCGATGAAAAAAAAAACGAACTTAACAACATTGACTGGACACTTTTCCTTAACCTAATTCCACATAAATGATTTAAATAACCTTTGTTACTACAGTATCCTACTGAAATAGAAAGTATGCAAATAAATTTTCTTGAAAATATTTATCGCAGAACAGATTGAAAAATCCAGAAAGAACGTTAAGAATTTGAACAATAAAAAATAAAAGTTCGCCAAAAATATGTTTATAGGGTTATGGTTTTAAAATTGTGTGAAAGAATAATATATCTTGACAAGATTTCGCATATCAGGTAAATCATTTCCATGACGAATGAATTAAATGCATGATTTCTTTAGATATCCAGTCATATAGTCATAGAAATAAATTATCTAGTGTTAAACGTTACTCTTGACAGTCTGCCACGTATGTGCACTATGTGACAAAAATGTCAACAAATGCCGGAAATGTCACGAAACTGAACTTAATATGTACTAATGTATAGAAAAAACGGTACAAAATGAAAATGCCGTTCGAAGCGAACCAAAAATTTATGAATTCCGAATTCAACATCGTGAAAATGGCTGCTTCAGAACAACTTACTGTGTGTTCTGCATTAATTGTTTACTTTCGTAATACTTTTTGGTTTCTAATCTCTTTCTATATGGGTCAGAATAACCAAAAGACTTTGAAAAATCTTTTCAAATGAATAAAGCGAAAAAATCATACATAACAACAAAAATCACAACACTTTTAGCATTTTCTTCGTTACCACGTGCGTTTGTTTTAGTTTTTAATTCCGCCATTAGACAGTGACTGCAGTGCCCCCTATAGTTCGTTGGAGTTGCGAATAAGCTCATTAAAATAAATACATCATATTTATAAAAAAAAAAGTTTGTTTTTTCCCCTGTTGCCAAAAAATAATTTTTTAAATGAATTAATGTACTTTTTAAAATAAATAAAAACAATAAAATGTCAACGTAAGGAAATAATTTTCATTGTCAAAAAAAAAAAAAAAAACGCCTGCGCATATCTTTATGTAGAAACATAAAGGACTCCGCGTTTATCCGCCGAAAACTGAATACATAAATCAAAGCTTTAGAGTAAAAATAAAAACAAATCATATAATTAATAATTATTTGTCAGTAAAAACCTGACTTCGGAGTCGTAGTCAATCTCATTTTGGGACAAAAGAGTCAGATTCGGGAGCCGAAGGTTTTTAAGTCTGAGACTTGGAGTTGGAATCGGTGATTTTCCCTTTTAAAGTCCCAACTCTGCCAATGTTTGCGGAGTCGGAATTATTTTAGGATAAAAGAGTTGGAGTCGGAACCGAATATTCAAGAGTCGGAGTCAGTCATTTTTTCTCCGTGTATGAATTTTTGCCAAAGCTACGGAGTCGAAGTCGTGGAGTCGGAGTCCGACTAACTTTCAGGAACAGGAGTCGGAATCGGAGTCAGGTGTGCCGAAACTGTCGGAGTCGACAAAAGTCGTTTGAAGTAAATCCGCCTTTAAGTTCGGAATATGTAAGAAATTATATGCTCCACGTGGTTATATTGCGTAAAACTTGACAGGGATCCCAAGATTAATAACTCGGGATCTCCATAATTGCGCAATGGGGCTTTACACGAATGCCTACTGCGCAGATGCATGAGAGCGCCTGGGTCATGTGGCTATAGGCAGTTAGGAAGGCATGACTGCAAAAAAATCTCCTGACCGAATAGCGGGATAAATTTATGGCATATCTCTTGACCGCTATTCGGGAAAAAGGGCAAATTGGCTGTCTATCACGTATACTGTTTCCGTGTGTAGAAAATAAATTAGTTTGTGTGTGTTGTGAATGAACATAGTCTCTTCAATTCTCTCCCTCTCCAAAAGTTGATACATGGAAAATGTGACAAAGAAGAAGGGGCGAAAATCCTCTTCAGAATATACAATCTACATTGACCTCTAGTTTTCCCGTACGCGCTAATGTTAAGGGATTTGAACTGTTCAAAATTGAGCGCTAAATTGTTCAAATCAAAAAAATATTTTCTATCCATGCTCTCCATCAAAAGCTTTTTCTTACAAAGTGTTTTGAAGCAAATTCGCCTCTAAGTTCGAGATTGCCTTGAATTTCCCCGTAGGCGCTAATGTTAAGTTTTTTTGAACTGTTCAAAATTGAACGACAAATTGTTGAAATAAAAAAGTGAAATACGAGAATGAGGTGTCCTCGCCAAGATCTTTCGAACAAACAAAAAATTTGTTCGAATCGGATTATTCACTCAAAAGTTATTTTGGGGGAGGGAGACAGACAGACAGACCGCCAGACATTTTCCCCCATCTCAATATCGTTCTTTCCAATTTTTAATTTTTCGATATTTATTTAATTATTTTATTTATTTATGACTTTTTTTTCGTTTTTCGCGATATTTTAAGATGCATTAAGCCTTCTTTCCTGCTTTTTTCTTCTTTCTCTTACTTTTAGTGGGAAAGTAGGCTAAAAACTGAGCGTATGTACTTATTAGGGATGTGTCGTTCATGAACGAACGAATCAAAAAGAACGAATCCTGAAAATGAACGGATTCGTTCTTTCTTTTAAAAAATGAACGACCGTGCTTTTGAACGGTGAGCGGTTTGGAACATTGTATTGATGCACTTGTGATAAAATAGAATTTTTTTAAAAAAATACATTAATCTTCAAATTTTTAACTCTCAATCAATCTCAAATTTCCTTTTTCTCAGTGCAGTACATTACGTAGTACGATACAAAGGTTCGGGAACAAGTTGTATAAAACCTCACCCTGAATAGTTCACATCACCGTAGCACATCCACCTTCAAAATAGTCACCTTCAGCGACTATACACTTCTGCCAACATTCGCATAACTTTTGGAAGCACCCCTGGAAGAAATTTTTTGCAACCTTCTGTAATGCCTCACGTGATGCAGCTTTAAATTCATCTGAAGAAAGAAAGTGGCGTCCCTGCAAATGTTTTTTAACTGCTGGGAAAAGGTAAAAGTCACACGGTGCAAAGTCCGACAAAACGTGGTGTTATTTGTTTGACATACAATCGAAAGCGTGCATCTTCAACATGGAAGCTAAATTCTTCACCATGCTGAAGTTAAAGCTGCATCGCAAGAGACATCTTTATCTTTTGCGAAAAATGGCTTCCAGGAGTGCTTCCGAAGATTGTACGAACGTACACAGAAGTACATAGTCGCTCAAGGTAACTATTTTGAAGGTGCAAGTGCTTCGGTGATGTGAACTATTCAATGTAAGGTTTTATATAACTTGTCCCTGAATTTTTGGATCTTACTACGTATATGCATTCAAACTTTTTTAAATTCTGCTTTATTCATCATTTAATCGTTGCAGTTCATTTGCAATTTTCCAATGTATCCATTAGTAAGGTTTTGTGTAACTTGTTTGGGGTACTAACAAAATGTTTCGACATGCCACTTCCTGTCCCATGCACCTGCTAAAGCACTTCTCACGTTTTCTGTCGCCAAAATTACTTTTAAAAATAATTTTTATCAATTTTCTAGCGATCCTTTTGTCCTACCATCCCTATCAACTACTATCTATACTGTTTTGGATTTATTTTAACTTGCTTGGTGGCTTCCAAGTCGCTTATTTTACAATAAGGGTTATTACTGTCTAATTTTCCCCCCATTTGATTTTTACTTTCTTCTATATTTAATATATAGAAGAAAGTATTGGATTCGTGCAAATTTTCGAATTTCGAATTTTGACGGATTCGAACGTTTTGAGGTGTGCTGAGTCCATTTCGACTATTTTTGGAAAATGTCTGTCTGTCTGTGTGTGTGTGTATGTGTGTGTGTGTATGTGTGTGTGTATGTGTGTGTGTATGTGTGTCACGTCTGTGTGTGACCAGTTTTTTGTGGCCGCTCTACAGCAAAAACTACCGCATGAAATCAAACGAAACTTGGTACACATGTGTGCCGCTATGTGAACTTGTGCCCATTGGTTTTTGGCGCGAATTCCTCCAAGGGGGGTGGAGCAATGGGACGTTTTTTGAGTTACGCGTGATTGCTATTCCTCAGGAAGTAACTGGCGGAATCAAATAAAATTTGGTCCATATGTTGCCATTAACAGGAACAGGTGCTGATTCAATTTTGGTGTCAATAACTCAAACGGGGGTTGAGCTATAGAACGTTTTTTATCGTCAATTGTGACTGCTGTATCTCAAGAAATAATGAACGGAATGAAAGAAAAATTTATCGGCAAGTAGCCCTTAGTAGGTATAAGAGCTGATTTTGTTTTGGTGTCAACAGCTAAAAAGGGGGTAGCGCAATCGCCCGTTCTTTTTTTCCATTGTGAGTGCCCTATCTCAAGAAGTAATGCTACGTTCTGGTTGAAATTTGGAATATATGTCAATCCATATGTAAACAGGCTTTGGTTCAATTTTGGCGCCAATCGCGCCAAGAGGTGCTGATTTATTTTTATTATCATTATTTTTTAGCGAATAAAAATAGTTTTATTAATGCAACAATAAGAAAGATAAATCGTAATAGATTGTCGTCTGCGTATTTCTCGTGATTTTAATTGTATGGAAATGATCGGAAATATTATCTCAATGATTTAAAATTTTTAACTGTTGCCATCTTATGTTTGTTAACAAATAAAATATTTGTAATTAATTCAAGCAAGGCTTTTAAAATAACTTTCAATTTTCGCTCTTTGCTTTGCTTTTGCAATAATTCAGACATTGGGATGATGGTCAAGTTTTTGCATGTGTAATTTCGTTTTTGTTGGGAATATTGCTTCCTCGTCAAGCATGGGGAGGGATCAGAAAAAAAAAAGAAAAATATAGAAGAAAGTTTCGTAATGGCCACAACATACTAGTTTTTTTCTGTTCTCATCGATAACTTCCTAATGTTTAAGGACAGTCTTTATTTTTAAATTAAGTTGACCGGTACTCCGGCTAAGCTACCGATACATTTGTTGTTACTTTTTTCGTTATACATAGTCCATTGGTAATACAAGTGATGTAGCTGGAAAAATTTAATAACTTAATTTTTTGACATGCTAAAATGGAACCTGCGATTTTTGAACTTTAAAACATATCTTACCATTCGATAACTGAGAAATATCTTACAAAATGAACTATAATTGATTAATACATCAAAACCTGAAGTTTTTTATTCATTTTTTGCATAGGCATTTTTTCTTACTTTTAGATCATTCTAGTTATTTTTCCTTCAAAGAATATTACTGATCTCATGAAATATTTCGAATGTACGTGAGTATGTCGTGCAGAGCAATCACCTGCAACTGCTTTAAATGAGCGAAGTCGTTCAAATGAACGAGTTGAATGAACGGATCAAAAGAATGAACGATCCTCGAATCATTAAAGAGAACGACATTGCCCACCTCTGCTACCTTTGTATGTAACTATGTATGTATGTCCGAGTTACTTCTCCCGAACGAGAGTGAACTGACCATCGAATCAGGTATCAATGGATTCGTAATCGTCCCGTCTTTATGTATGGCTATTTAACATAATTCTCCGATAATAATTAGCAGAGATAGCAATTAAAAACTATACTAATTGTGACACTTAAATTTCGTCATAAAATCCTTATTTTTCGAATGCTTTCCTCCACATTCAAATTATTATTCAGTGTTTCATCTCAACTTTCCGCAACAATGCTTTTATTAAATTTATAGCGTGAAGAAAATCATTGAGACGAAAGATCAGTTGCCATTTTTTTGTCTCGAATATGAGCTAATAAAATTCTGGGTTTTGTTTTAAAGGCTTCTCCTGTGATCGGGTGATTTAAAATGTTTACTTTTTGGTTATTTTTCCGAAATCTGCTGCGAAATTTTACTGATTCTTTTTTTTTTGTTCAAGCCTGATTGTTGAACACGCGTCACTTGACATAACTTTTATTTTCGATTTGGACCGTGCAAAGCCGAGCGACGTAGCCAATACTTTTATTAAAATTTGTAGCTTGAAGAAAATCATGAAATGAAAAATCTGTTGCTATTTTTTTATATGCGAATATGAACAAATAAAATTGCCGCCTGCCTTGTCTAGTGGTCAGAGATGTCTGGGGCTGCGACAGGAAAGTCCAGGTTCAAATCTCGGCTCGGGCATGGACGTATAGTTTCTCTCTCCTGTCCTTGTCCTTCCTTTGTGTGAATGTGTTGTTATGCTGTGAATGGTTGCCTACCCTATAAACTGGTCCTTATGGCATGTGTGTACTGTAGAAGTCGGACTTCACACCAAATTGCGGTACAGTTGGAAAAGTGAAGCAGCACACCTCAAATTACCAGCTAGCTGCCACATGACAACAACAACAAATAAAATTCTGGTTTTTGTTTTGAGGCTTTTCCTGCAATTGGGGGATTTAAAATGTTTCGTTTAAAATATTTTTCTGCCATCTGCCGCAAAATGTTACTGGTTTTTTTTTTTTTTTTTTTTTTTTTTTTCGTTCAAGCCTGATTGTTGAACACGTGTCACTCGACGTTCCTTTTATTTTCGAGGTTGACCGTGCAAAGCCGAGTGACGCAGCTAGTAGTTACAAGAAAACTGACTGTTACTCTTTGTGACCGTACTTATTAGCCTAGTAACGTAAAAACGTTTTCTGCTTTGCAATAGAAGTTTCTTGCAACTCCGAAGCACATGTGCACAGTATAAGGCTGATTGCATCATTTATCGCTATGAATGAATAGAAAAGATAATGCAATAAAATTAAATCAATCGGAAGAACAATTTCCCAAAAGCATTCAAAAATAAGGGAATAATAATAAAAAATATTAAAAAAAAGAAAGTGCACCAATAGAAAGTCTAACCATAAAAAGACATTACCATAACCAGATTTCATCCAAAAAGCATTACCACAAAGTGATATGAAGAATACAAGATTCAACATAAAATTAGATGGAACAGATGAATAGCACAAATAACATTGTGCAACATGAAAACTGTCCTTTGGATAGAAATATAAGTACTATGTGATAACGAATCTGTAATTGTTTTGTATTTACCTCGTACCATCACCCCCCCCCACCCCAAAAAAAGAAAAACATTCCACTTGTTGCGGTTTTTTTTTTTTTTTTTTTTTTTTTTTTTGAGAAACTTCTATTGGCTTCCAAACAGTGTCGTCGAAGAAAAAACTTCATTCCTGGCACCAAAGAATGACCTGAATACTCGTGAATATATTTGTGGCCATGTGAAATAGTTTCCATGCGTATGTGGCAAAAGTGAAATAAAGATTGACTATCATTTGCGTAGACTCTCTGGTACTGCTGCTCATGGCCAATAGAATTGCATATGAAATGACAAAAAAAGACGTGCAATTGTAACTCTACAGCACTTCAATTCAAAATACAACGGGATCCCAGCAGATGTGTCGGAACTACTGCCAGCAAATTTCTACATCCTCCTACATCGGGTCCTGGTCAGAAGCAGAAAAGAATGCCTGGTTGGCACTCAACTCATTGTGCACTTCTGATATGACAAGTAGGTTTCTTTTCTCTCAACAGCGGCCATTCTCTCAGACCATTTTGTTTTGTGAATCAAGCACATTTTGCCATACCAAATTGCTTTTACCTAAAAGGCAGAAGCAAAAAAGTTGAACTTTGAAAAGTAGTAAATTAACAACAATAGCCACATCAGAAGATGAATCATCTGGTAAGATCTGTTAAGGCAACACCGGGAATTGAATGAAAATATGCGATGAGGAAGATTTCAATAATCAAAAGGGAGGAGGGGACATCATTTCCCGATTTACGAGGGATGTCTAGACGTCTTCATTCGGTCGTTCGCGCTTGCTCGTAAATTCCGTTTACAACTCCCTTTCTCGGAAAGCAGAGTGACCGTTTGGGGCAGTCAGAGAACATTCTGTGATCATATGAGCTCCAGGTTTCTTTTACGTGCGTATAATGCTGCTACCTCGAAACTTTAATGGTTAGGGTCGACCAACTGCTCCTGCGTATTTGTTAAAACTGTACTATGCTACGAACTGAAAAGAGTAGAGATGCTGTAATTAAGTATACTGAAACCCATTTGTTCGTTAGATAAATATTACTGAAGTTATTCTTTTGGGGCAATTCCAGGGTAACAGACGTATCAGTTGCTGAACAAAGCACCATGAAAAGATTCAAAATATATTAGGTCCTTGTTTCATTGTATGAACTCTATGAAGAACATCGACTGTACATCTATTAAATTTTGAAGCTTTCCAGAAGCAATACTTATTGAATATTTTTGGCTCAGTAATGGACGTATTTTATTAGATACGCTACTGAATTTTAACCTCTAAGAAATTAGTTACATGCTGCCGTAGGCAGGTAAATGGTAATTTACCTGCTGTTAAAGTTTTTTTTTTTTCTTTTAATGGAAAAAGATGTATTAGATGCTTTGTGGTGCTTCTATTTTAGCTGTTCGTTTATATATTTATTTATTTATTACGCATCTAATTATATAGATGAGTGAGGCATATTTTATTCCTAGAAATCAGTTTAAAATATTTAAAAATTATGTTTGAAATAATTTGCGATTTTTAGCTATTTTTGAGAATATTGATCAGATACTAGAAAGTAGATATGGGTAGGCTATACGGAAAAGTAGGCTCGTTTAGTTCTAGACAGATCTTCTTGTTAATTATATAAGATTGCTTATTAGCTTCAGAAGCTCAAAACTTTTTTATGCATTGAAAAAGAGGTTCTTCATCCAGCCATTTGAATGCAACATTTTTGCAGATTTGTGCTTTCATAACTTAAATTTTACAATGAATTGTTCATACAAATATTAACGCTTTGTTTTCTTACTTTAATGAAGGGAAACCAATGCGGGATTTTTTTTACCCGTGATCTTTGTTTTACAGCTTTTGCATTCTAAACATTAAACTGAAATGAAATTTTATATCGCAATATTGTAGCTAATACTTACAAGTGGGATATGCTGGATGGATTAGCCAAATAACTAGGCATTTTAAAAAATAGATTTCATACTCAAGCGGTAACATATACATAAATAGTTCCCTAATTTAGAAAATGATTAAATTGTATCTTCTGAAGCCCTGAGGGTCCATATGAGGAGGCAAGTAGGGGCTCAAGACCCCCCCCCCACACACACACACTTATAAATTAGAACTTTCTTGCTTTTAGTACCTTTACTTTGCAAAAATGTTAAAACATTTCTTCTCCAATCATAAATGAATAAGTTATTAAAAATTTCAAATTTTAATAACTGTAATCTGTACTGAAATTGGTTTCCATGGGGAAAATATCTTGCAAAACCACGGGGAAAATATCTTAACCCCTTCCCCTTTCCCCTCCTTAAAATTTTGCAAAAATGTTGCATTGTTGGTTTCACTTCATTAAAGTAAGAAAACAAAGTGTTAACATTTGTATGAACAATTCATTGTAAAATTCAAGTTATGAAAGCACAAATCTGCAAAAATGTTGCATTCAAATGGCTGGATGAAGAACCTCTTTTTCAATGCATAAAAAAGTTTTGAGCTTCTGAAGCTAAAAAGCAATCTTACATAATTTACCCATGCAGTGGCGTAGCTAGACCCGACTTTCGGGGGGGGGGGTTACTTCTTTTATATATATATATATATATATATATATATATATATATATATATATATATATATATATATATATATATATATATATATATATATATATATATATATACATTATATATATATATATATATATATATATATATATATATATATATATATATATATATATATATATATATATATATATATAATCGCTTGGAATTTTTTCCTTTTCTTCTTTCTCTTCTCTCTTCTTTTTCTCTTTTTTTTTTTTGAGACTAACTTTTCGGGGGGGGGGGGGTTTTGTCCCCAAACCCCCCCCCCCCTTAGCTACGCCCCTGTACCCATGTCTGAAGCACTTAATTAGCCTCATTCAAGCCAATGACTTCTCTCGTAAAATCATCATGACTTCTCTCGTAATTTCACTGATTTCAATGTTCAACCAATCAATTCTTACTGCCAATTAAACTACATTTATTTTATCGTTTGCCTATAACGTTATTATCAGATCTTATTTTAATAGAACTAAAAAGAAAAGAAGGAAAAGAGAATTCCCATCTAAACAGCAGGAGCGTGCAAAACAGCACCTGTTAAGCGAACCCTGTTGGTGCTGGATGTCGTGCCATGGAAATGGCGGTCAACAGATTGCTCATAAGCTAAGCGCTGCCATTATTTTACGACGCTCGGGACCTTTATTTATTTTTATTTTTTTCCATCCCTCCCTTTTGGTCCATTTCAATGAGATCTCACGCGTGCCGGCTCCCGCAAAAATTATGAATACACGAATGTTACACGAATGAAAGACAGCAATGCTGACTGCTGAATGAGAACCGTTCGGTGTAGTGATGAGACAGACCGAGTTATAGCAATTTGTTAATAGGGAGATGACGTTTTCAAAATGGCGTGATAAACAAATTTCGTTGCTCACTGTCGAAAAAAAAAAGCGTTCAATCATAGCTGCAAAAATTTCTTTATTTATTTATTTATTTACTTTTTTCCATATTTTTTTATTTTATTGTTTTTCAAGCTAAACGTTGGATGGCCAGCTCGTTATTATGCTAATGAACTCCATTTTTCTCAATTAATTTAGCCACTCTGGAGGTTTGACTGGAAGAAATGCTTTACCAAGCCCCAGATCTGTACATTTTGCACACTCTCCCCACAAAATATCAGCAGGGCCTCTAACTGTCTACTGGATTTCTATGACATTAATGATCGCAAGCCCTTTTAGTGGTGAGGGCCCTATCGCATCGTGGGGTCTAAGGGTACATAGATACGGGCCTGGTTTTACCCAAATAGTGTTCAAAAAATGCATACATTCTTTGAATGTTCATTAGTAGTCACACTTTTTGTCCTTTTTTTTTCCTAGTATGAATATTCTGTCATACAGAGACCTTGAAAAGAAGAGAAATATTTCTGTGAACCTAAAACTTTGATATAAGATTTTCACTCAAAATTTAACTTGCTGAAGTGTGCTTTTGTTACTCATAGAGAATGGAACTTGCTTTAATACTCCTGGATAATGTTTTGAAATGGAAGCTACAGCTTTATATCCATCATACCGTTTTGCTTGAGATTATTTTTTAAGGCAATGAGACACTAGCTAAAACGCTCCAACTTACTGGGCTATGCTGGGAAAAATCTTACTACTATTATATATGCGAAAGTTTGTCTGTATGGATGTATGGATGTATGGATGTTTGTTACTCTTTCACGCAAAAACTACTGAATGGATTTTGATGAAACTTTACAGTAATATAGCTTATGCATCAGAATAACACATAGGGTAGTTTTCGTCCCGTTATGGGGGACAAAACCCCCTTAGGGGGCAATAAAACACAATTTTCGTATAAATTCTCTAATATGGGGATGAAAAAATACTTGCACATATTAACGTTATATGTCCATCGAAAGCTCTGATTTTTCTGCTGAAGATGGCACCTGTTCGAAATTTCTAAGTAGAGTAAAAAACGAGTTCTAAGCTTTTTAGTTCCATGATCGAAGGCTTTCCTCAACTCAATACAATATTTAGTGTATCATCTGAACTCCCTGTCGATAGCGACTATTGTTGTATTGTTGACTATCTTTGCTTTTCGTGACTGCTCAAGGCTTTTCTCAAGTCAAATCTTGAAGTAAGATTTTTGCACAAGATCGGCAAATAATACATGGATTTGGCTAATTATTTTCCATTTTAATGCAACTTTGAGGCAATTAATGGGGTTTTTTTTATTTATTTGTGTTGACTGGGTATTTAATCGATGAGCAGGAATCTAGCTTAACGTTTTTTGTGGAATCATTTCAGTAGCTAGGGCATAAAGCATTTTTTTCAACTGTCGCTGTTTTTGAAGCTAAAGACTACGCAATACTGTTTCTCAATTTTCACCATGTAATCAAATATTGCCATTTCTTTAATATTTCTTTCTTTAAATTTGTTAACACGTAAAATAATTCCCCAACTAAATGAAGCAAATCCATAAACAGCACAAAAACTTCCATTAATTTGTCTTTGCACACAATTTCAAACAATTGCCAAATTTTTACTATTTATTGGAAACATTTCGGGTAGCATCATTTTATAATCACCAGAAGTATCTCTGTATTTGGCGACTATCTCTTCGATGAAAATTAGTAACACACAGTTTTACAAAGTAGGGAGGAGGAGCCTCATTTGAGGTATCCCAAAACGATTAATGCAAATTTAATAACATTTTAAATCGCAGTAAGGGATTACGGGCAGCTACACTTTTTAAAAGTTTGTACTTAAATAGCAATATAGAAAAGGTTTTAGACTATGTTAAAAAAGAAAAAAAAAGATAAATCTTTTTAACCAAGTGAAGTTTAATTTTATATTTTGGAAATTCCTCAAATTTGTATATGTTTAAATATTGATTTTCATTTCTAAAAGAGTACTATTTCGTTCTTCATACTTATTGCCATTTTACTTTTATGGGTAAGGAAGAAGCTCTATTTTTAATCACGTCAAAGCGGTGTGTTTTGAGTTATTTCTGTTACAGCAGAGAACGAATAAAAGTAGCGATTGTTTCTCATAATTATTACTGACCCAGGCAATGCCGGGTATTTTGGCTACGTACAATTATCTGGTGACTAAATAAAGTTATGAAATAGAGTCTGCCCCCTACCCCTAGTTACCCTCGAAGAAATATTTATTTTTCGACAGAAACGGCCGAATAATGCAAAATATTTTCTTTATACCATCTTCTGTTCGGAATTAAAAATCATATCTTATGAATATAGATTAACAAAACATTTTACGCAGTTTCATAAACTTGGCAAGTCTCTGCCGAATGTGCGGTACTGTGGTCCTTCGGCGATGAATAATGGATTAGGATTTATTATTTTGCATTTTAACGTTGCTTTTAAATGCAAGAAATATGAAATGAAACTAAACAAAATGACATTTTAAAATCTTATTTAATAGGCAGAGTTATGATAACGTGTTCGGGACGAGTGTTCAAAAATTTTGGCGCTACAGCCATTACAAAAGTTGCATTGTTTTTTATCCTATGAGAACTGTACTGATGAAGATTTTTGGAAATAATCATAACTGAGATCATCAGAGGGAAATGTTATTTGAAAACGCTGATAGAGACTAGTCTAATAGATACTTTTGGGGATTTTCTCTTTGCGAAATGAGAAGTTTTTTGTACTATTATCCTCATTTAAATGGGAACTTAAAAAAAAAAAACTGATTTTAATGGTATTTTTACTCTGAACTTTTTCGTATTGTAATCTGGACCATTTACGTTATTTAAAAATAGTTGATTTCCTTCTGGTGGGGATTATAAAGGTTTGATGTTCTGACTCTAAAGGGACATTATTAGAATCAGGATTTGTAATGATTGTTGACCCCATTTTGAGACGATTTCTACGGTAAGAAATTATACATTATAGAATAATTTAGATTGCCTGTGTAGCGCTGGATATTATGTATTTGACGGAGATCGGAATTATTAGGGAAATGTTTCACTTTATTTAAGAATAGTTGTCCTCACTCGAATTGGATTTTTTGAGAATTACCCAAACTAAGTTCTTTACAACTACTGAACGCTTTCGTGGTTTATTTTTTGTGATTTTGGGGTGTCTTCCCAGTTTTCCCGACATTTCATTTACTCCCCTTCCCCCTGATTTTCAGTTTTAATCATACCTTTTGATACATTTAAGGGGGCAGGTAATTTGAAATGTCGGCGAAACTAGAGACAAAAAATTTTTTGGTTACTATTTGACCTCTGCTTGTAATAACCATTAACTTGAATCAATTGAAAAAAAAAAAAAAAACTACATCAACGTGAGCGAAGCCGCGGGTAAAAGCTAGTGAGAACATATTTTTCATTTTCAAAGAATATCGCAATATCTGGGCATATTTTTACAACATTTACTGCTATTCTATATAAGGAGTAAATTCCACAGAGATAAAATGCTAGATTTTTTTTTAATTGCCTTATCTTTGATTTTCCTTTCACATTGAATACTCCGTCAGACCCTTGAGCTCTACAGTTTTCGGGAGCAGTGGCGGATTTAAGGGTTTGAGGGCCCGTCGCAACGAACTGTTTGGGGCGAATTCTTTGTGTACCACTCTCAAAATAAGCGTCTGAGAAACATTCCTTCCGGGGCCTCTATGTCGTAGGGACCCCTCGCAATGGTCCCTTTTGGGATACGGTAAATTCGTCGCTTTGGTTTCATAAATACGATTTTTTTTAAACTTCCTTTTGCCTAGGAAAGGAAGTATTGTATTCGCGAAAAAAATTTCACTCAAATTTCGGCCAAAATGTCCATTTTGCTCACCCCCGAAGGAATGTTGATTTGTTTTTTCCGCCTGACCGTACGTGCATATGTACCTAAGAACGTATGGACACCCAAAATATCCATTTTGACGATCTCTGAGTTAATTACCACGAGTTTTCTCGTGACGTCTGTATATACGTATGTGCAGATGTGCGTTATGTACGTAGCTCGCATAACTCAAAAACGGTATGCCCTAGAAAGTTGAAATTTGGTATGTACTCGTAGACTTCTAAGACTCCTAATGGGGTCTAGCTGTGCACTTCCCACTTTGGTTGCATTCGGATGTTCCAAAAGCGGTCTTTTACCCCTTTTTGGTGAAAATCAGTGTTAATTTCAATGCAAACTCAAGAATTGTTATAACTTGACTAATACTTGGCGATATCGCCAAGTCGACAACAAATTTGGCGAAAAAAAATTGCTTTTCGAATTTGTTTTCAATTTGGAGCTAGTGGCGATATTTAGAGAGTTACATTGAATCACGTTAAAATTGTCAATATTGGGAAACGTAATCTCTAAAATGCTTTTTCGCATCGGTTCGCAACAATCTAGTTAATATTTGAAACGTTTTTAAATTCCTTAATGTGAGTGACGCGCACGAATCAGGTAAGGCAATGGTATTAGTGTTTTTCTGAAAGTGTTGATTAAAAATCCTTAAATTGGCGTAAAAGGAAGTTATGTGGTGCACACATCAGCTCATTTATTTTTAAATAAGTGATGTAATGAATAATTACTCAGGCTGTTGTGTTGATGTTTAACGGAAAAAATACATTAATTTTCTTTTTTCTTTTTCTTTTTTCTCTCTTTTTTTATTTATTTATTTTTTTTTATTTGTATTCTTTTCTAAGAATTTTTGCAGACTTTCTTCTTTTTTTTCTGAGGACACGCATAGGCACCGGGTTCATATCCCCTGTAGCTCCTGCCCTGTGGGAGCTTTGGTGCAGTCCGTAGATGGCACCTTCACCTCTGTCCGATGGTGTTGAAGGTGCTCTCACCTGATGTAATAATTTTCTGTAAGCATGTTTTGACATGCTTTCCTTTAACTTAAAAGCAATTGGTGTCATTTTGCTAATAGGAAATAGTGACCCGGTCTCAGTCAGACTTAATTCCGCACAAAAACAACAGATTTAGTTACATTTTCGGGAAAGCAATAAAATTAGTTCAATGCTAATGTTTCCCTATGTACTGTTCAATTTTGCATTTAAAGGTTCTTTCTTACTTCTGTTTGCTTTAAGAATTGTAAGATTCAAATTTTCAAAAACTTTTACAGCATATAACATTGAATCAGCTGGTCATAGACCGCTAGTAAATAAATAAAATCAGAGAAGATCTATGACACCTAGGTACTAAAGGAAGCGTTGCTACTCCAAAAGTAAATCACAATAATTTAAGCTGTATTTGCAGTTCATGTAGTGCATTTTTACTAAATAAGAGTGGATTCTAGTCTAGCTCCTATTTTTAAGATGCAATGAAAATGTGCAACATTATTTTGTTAAGACATAATATGATTACCTAATAGGCTAGGGAATTAAATAACTATAATAATACATTTGGGATAAAATGTAGCCACAAGCTAGATTTTCAAATGTGGGATTTGATGGCTATTTATAAAACCCGAAAGAAAGCTCTCAAATATTCCAGAAAATCCTAGACCGTTCTACCACTTTCTCATAATTTCTTTTTATTCCATTCACAAATCTTACCATTCACAAATAGGGGGACCGTTACTTCAGCCGAATGTTAAGGGGTTGCATGTACATTACAAGAAGCTATTTACAGGTTACGTTACTATGATAATTTTAGATGAAATGGAATAAACGCCTGATTTAACCAGATTGCAACACATTAATCACAAAAAATAATTACTATTTACAGAATTTTTAACATTATATTAGATAAAGAAGAAAGTAAAAACGTTGCTTATTATTAAATTTTAAACATAAAAGTACCTGCATAGTATTTATTTAAGATAGATCAAGGTCGGGACGGGCCGCTAGTATGTAATAAACAAATTTCTATCAGTCGGTAAGGTGGAACAAAGTTAAATTCTGAATTCTGCTGGCCCTTTTAGAGTTAGTCAGTGTTGTATTCTATTAGGGTGGGTCGAAAGACAATTTTTTTTCTAATCAATTTCTAATAGCGCGGAACATTTGCGCATTGGCATCCTAATAACGGAAAAAAAATAACTAAAAAAAAAACTATATATATTTTTTGAAATCACGCAAGAGCCCTCAAGTTGAGAAAAAAAATGGCAATTTTTTAGAGATATAAATTATTTTCTAAAAATAATTTACTTTATTTCTAATAGTGTTTAAAAAAAGCATTTTGTATTACAGAAATGTATAGAAGAAAACTTGTGAGCACATTGTCGATCATTTGATTTCGCTCAGAGAGCCTTAAAATACTATTTTTAAAGTAAAAGTTTTTTTTTTTTTCAAAAATTCTTAAATTGACATATAGCAATACAAATATACTATTTACACCCGTTTTAATGTTTTACAAACATTTCTCTTATGTTTAAATCACTCAGGACTCACCACGTGCAGGCCCGTCATTTCAAATTTTCCAGAGGGGGAGGGATGTCTGATTCTCAAAGCCGTGGTGGAGGACAATGAACCACCCTCAACCCCCTAAATGACAGGCCTAATCACGTGGTGTCGGCAGCAAATAGAGTCCCACTTAACACCCTACACAATCAACTAACCAATTTGGATGTCATTCCTTATGCTGAATTTTTGAAATTCTGAATTCATATCAAATGTTCTAGATCTGATTGTTCTTTCCTTCTAAAACCTTCAAGGTTTTCACGCTTTGCGACATTTTTCTTCAGCCTCTGTCACAAGTTTTATACATCTCTCTACTGATTGAGCATTTTACGGAAATTTAACCTTTTCGTTGAAATTTCCGTACCCCGAGCACATTTCAACATGCAATACAGAATTAACTGTCAAGATTCCCAGACTCCTCTGTTATTACCAACGGTTAACTATGCTAACTGAGTATTAGGACTTAATTTTTCCCAAATTAGTAAAACAAGCGTAATGCTGATACAGGAAAAATTATAGTAAAGACACCAACAAGAAAATAAGTGAATAAGAAAATGAGTGAAAGAATGAAATAAGTGAATTATTAAACGAAGGAATGTAATTATATTAGTTAATAAATGAATACGTAAGTGATTTAGTAAATGACTAGCTGCGTGCCCGGCGTTGCACGGGCTACCTAAAAAATGTAAGAGCAGTCCAGTTGATGCTTTTGTAGTACACTGACACTAGTTTCTAACGCGTTAAGGAATAAATAAATGCGCGTAAAGCAAGGTTTGCAAAACACCAGTAAAACATATTTTTGCCAAAACACCTCATCAACGTTAATAATCGTTATCAATGATACAAGTTATGAGTACATTTTCAGTCAGCACAAAAGGGGAAAATATATGCATTATCAACTATAACCTTTACTCACGTTAAACTGAATTACATCTGATAGACTATATCGGAAATATTTATGCACAATAACAATCCGCTTTTTACATAAAATAGTCTACTACCCGGCGTTGCCCGGTGTTTATTAATGCAACATACCACTCAGATAAATATTTGGATGGATTCTATCCACATGGTCGTACAAGAATTACATCAATCCGTTTTCCAGGTACAAACCCTCAAAGAACTCAAATAACTTGTAAATCACTCATTTACTTTACGACGTGCACGGCTCACCTCGAAAATAAAAGTTATGTGAAGTGACGCGAGTTCAACACTCAGGCTTGAACCAAAAAAAAAAAGTCAGTGAAATTTTGTGGCAGATTGCGGAAAACCCCCATAAAGTAAACATTTTAAATCCCCTGATTACAGGAAAAGCCTCAAAACAAAAACAAGAATTTTACCTGAGCATATTCGAGAAAAAAAATGGCAACAGATCTTTCATCTCAACGATTTTCTTCACGCTCACATACATTTTAATAAAAGCATTGTTGCGGAAAGTTGAGATGAAGCACTGAATAATAATTTAAATGGAGGAAAGCCTTCGAAAAATAGGGATTTGATTTTGAAATCTAAGAGTCATAATTAAAAGTTTTTAATTGATATCTCCGCTAATTATTATCGGAGAATTATGTTAAATAGCCAAACATGAAGACGGGAGGATTACGAATCCATCGATACCTGGTTCGATGGTCAATTCACTGTCGTTCGGGAGAAGAAGCTTGGACATAGATAGATAGATAGATAGATAGATAGATACTCAGATTTTATATGTATAAGATTGAAGGAGTAAGTAAAATGAACTATTTCACTTTTCTCCATACACTTTGCCCCGCATGCACTTGACTAATTGTGAAAAATATTAAAAATACAAATAAGCTAAATATTAACTAAATAAATACTGCATCAAATATTAGAAGGTCCCAATTAATATCTAAAATGTTAATAACAAGAACTCTATCGTTAGATAACATAAAAATAATTAATGACTTGAAAAATATTACAATTTGAGTAGTATTAATTTTTGAAACTTGCTTGCATTATCATATTCGCAACTCCAACGAACTATAGGGGGCACTGTAGCCACTTTCTGATGGCGGACGAAAAAGGTAAAACAAACGCACGTGGTAACGAAGAAAATGCTAATAAGCCTAGTAAATTTTGTTCGTATGCATGATTTTTTCGCTTAATTCTTTTTAAATAAATTTTCAAAGTCTTATTGATATTCTGGCCCACGTAGAAAGAAATGAGAATTCAAGAAGCATTCGCAACTCCAGCGCTCGAATACGCTACCTTGCGGTGATTTATAAAACTGCCGGGAAAACTAAAACATTGCCACGTTGCGTTCCATGTGTGTCTGTTGACGTAAGCGCAGTCAGTTTGTTCTGAGTATTTATTAACGCAATCGATGTGTCTTAGTTCGATTTCTGTAGCTTTCAGCTACAGAAATTGTTTCGTCCCTTAGTAGTATTCTCGAGCTTCTCAGAATAATGTTAGCTTTCCTTATTTCCTTCTAAAATGTGAGTTGATTGAGAAATGGTTAAAGCGAAAACTCTGAATTAACAAACTTGGATAACGTTATACAAGGTAATAAAAATTTATTGTTTTGTATGAATTTGTAAGAATATGGGTTTTTCTTTAAATCTTAAATTAATTTAACTAACCGTATTTTACAGCAGCATTCAGTTGGAATGGACGGTATGCAAAATATTTTCTTGAATATATTATCGCAGAACAAAATGAAAAATGTTTAACCGAGAAAGAATTTACTTTATTCCTTTTATTCTCAGCTGAAAGGTTTCGCCAAATTTGTTTAGGGTTATAGTTTTAGTATTGTGCGAGCAAAGTAACCTTGGCGAGATTTCGCGTTTTTAATTAAGCCACTTTTAATTTTTATCATGAGTGGAATAAAATGGTAGTAAGATTACAGAATTCGATAAGTAAAAAGAAATAATGGTCAATCAACTGAAAAGAAAACTACTACCATATATCCGTGACAATTTTGTTGATGGTTTGCATAACATGACATAATTAAATCGTAACTCAGAAATTAGAAACATCGAAACAAAAAAATTTTAAATTAACCGATTCGGGAATTTGAGAGAAATAACTCAACTACAAATGCAAAACAATAAGCGGTAGCCAAGCAAGGCAAAGAAGTATCCTCTTCTTTTGATAATAATTTGTAATGTCATACTAAATTTTCTAGCATTAATTGTTATTCTTGTCAGGCCACAATTATTATTTAGTTTTATCAAGAATTGATAAATATCAAATTCAACATCGTGGAAATGGCTGCTTAGAACTACGAACTACGTAGTTTGCATTAATGTTTGACGTTTAGTAAGGTTTCTTGAACTTTCATTTCTTTACGTGGGCCAGAATATCAACAAGACTTTGAAAATTAATTTAAAAAGAATAAAGCGAAAAAATCATGCATACGAACTAAATTTACTAGACTTATTAGCATTTTCTTCGTTACCACGTGCGTTTGTTTTAGTTTTTCGTCCGCCATTAGACAGTGACTGCAGTGCCCCCTATAGTTCGTTGGAGTTGCGAATTACTAAACATCAAAAATTAATGCAAATTACGTAGTTCGTAGTTCTAAGCAGACATTTCCACGATGTTGAATTCGATATTTATCAATTCTTGATAAAACTAAATACTAATTGTGGCCTAACAATAATAACAATTAATGCTAGATAATTTAATTATATGACGTTACGAATTATTATTAAAAAAAGATGATACTTCTCTGTCTTGCTTGGCTAGCGCTAATTGTTTTGCATTTGTAGCTTAGTTATTTTTCTCAAATTGCCGAATCGGTTAATTCTAGATTTTTCTGTTTCGTATTTTTCTAATGAAGTTTGTTTCTGAGCTATGATTTAATTATGTCATGCCATGCAAATAAATCATCAACAAAATTCTCACGGATATATAGTGGTAGTTTTCTTTTCAATTGATCTAACATTATTTCTTTAAACTTATCGAATTCTGTAATCTTTATACCATTTTATTCCACTCATGCTAAAAAATAAATATGGTTTAACTGACATGCGAAATCTCTCGCCAAATGTTCTTTGCTCGCACAATACTAAAACTATAACCCTAAACTATAATCCCACTATTTTGGCGAGGAAAATTCTCAGCGTTAAACATTTTTCATTTCGTTCTACGATAATATATTCAAGAAAATATTTTGCATACTGCCCATTCCAACTAAATGCTGCAGTAAATTAGGTTGGTTTAATTAATTATTTTTAAACTAGGCGGAGATGAAAGCCCTAATTCTTCTGCTAATGTTATCAAATCCTTTTTTCGAACTTAAGCTAAAAAAAAACCCCATATTCTTACAAATTCACACAAAACAATTTAAGAAAAAACTTACCTGGTATATGGTTATCGTCTTTCAAAAAAAAAAAAAAAAGAGAAATGCATCGAACAGAGCAAATGCGAAGTTTGTTAACCCAGAGTTTTCTTGTTTTACGCTTTCGCCATTTACGACAATCATCACGCTTTTTAAAGGAAATAATGAAAACTAACATTATTTTGAGAAGATCGAGAATACCATTAAGGGACAAAAGAATTTCTTTTGCTGAAAGCAATCTAAGACACATCGAATGCGTTAATAAATACTCCTAACAAACTGCCTGTGTTTACGTCAACAGACACACATGGAACGCAATGTGGCAATGTTTTAGTTTTTTCGGAAGTTTTGTAACTCTCCGCAAGGTAGCGTATTCGAGCGCTGGAGTTGCGAATGCTTTGATTTTCAGTGGTAATTTTTCCTTGCCTGGAAGAGAATACATATATTACTTCTTCTTCTTCGCTGGTGCTACAGCCTGTTGCAGACCAAGACCATCTCTTTAAGTCTTTTCCACCTAACCCTATACAATGCAATGCCCTCCATCGGTTCACTCCTACTACAGTAAAACCTGTAAAATTGACCACCCTTGTAAATTGACTACCTGGCTAAGTTAACCGCTATTTTCAGTCACATAATTAGATCTACATCATATAATTCTACCTCTGTAAGTTGACCACATGTTTAAGTTGACCACTAAAGTAGAGCACCGCCAAATGGTCAACTTATTAGACAGGTTTCACTGTACCTTTAAGTCCTTTTCTACCCCATTCAGCCACCTGACAGGGGGTCTCCCTCTTCGGCGTTTTCCTTCAATGTTGGAGAAGGTGACTCTTACTATATACCATATATTACTACATAGTTTAAATATTACTAGGGAAGTGACACTAAAAGCGGAGTAAAATTTTAACATTTCACTTTGCCCGACATTCCTTTCTTTAAGTACTGTTACGCGCAGCGTAATTAAGTACGCCGCGCGTAAGATAAATAAACATCTCAATACATTTCATCCTCTAATGTATACGAATTCTATGTAACTGGAATCGTTATTAAATTCAAATTCACTATTAATAAGTTATTTTTAAAAATCTTTTTGTGTATACTAAAATGTTGGAATTCTGATTGAAGATTTTTTCGACATTTTTTCGTATATGATGCGATACTAATTCAAAATAAAACATGCCTTTTGTAAAACAAGTAAAAAACAGCTCATCCTTATACGCTTTTTACCTTCCAGACGCAAATGAAAAATGATTCCCCCTGCAAAACCACTTCACCGCGCGAATTCCAATATAAAATAGCGACTTGGAAAATATTACAGTTGGTTCGCCCCCCCCCCTCCCCTCCCCCAAGTGTGTACATTTTTTTCCAAACCTTCCTCCCCCTCGGGACCCTTACGTAATTAATGAATGGCCCCTAACTTAACTAGCTGATTCATTTTAAATAGTTAAGATGGCTCCAGCAAGCATTCGTTCTATGTTTCATGTTTAAAATGGTTATTTCCTTTCCATAACTATTTCAAAGAATATATAATTATTCCGGAAGCTATTTTGACAGATGAAACGTGGGTTTCATTGTTGCTATGGGAAACAAGGAAGACTGAGGGTTTACAGTTACGTTGTAAAATTCTCCTGGACATTTCTTGATAATCATTTCCTCCAGATCAAAAAGAAAACTAGTTTTGGAAGCATTCCAAAGTGTTTCCATAGCAATGGGGGTAAAGACCGTAAAGAAACAGTTCACATTTGCAGGAAGTGTTGGGTCCTCAATATTTTTATTCCGCATTTGAATATTATAGAAAAAAACAAACTATACTTATATTCTGCATCAATACTCGGATAAGATAACGTTTTCTGCTAATTTAAAGATACGACAACGATATTGAGTACAAAAATTAACGCTGATGATTTACATCACGAAACTAAAATTTAAAAACCTAGAGAAAATGCTTGTTATTTATTGCAATCTTAAACTTTTTTTAAGAACACAAAAACCAAAACAGCATTTTATGCGCAACAATCGTTAACCCTTTCGAACTCGCCTCGAAATGAGTAACCAGAGAACTTGAGTGTAAGAATTTTTTTCACGCCACGTATTTCCTTTAAATTCAACAACTATTACATATAATGTATTAATTCATATATTTTGGCTTATTTAGGTTAAATCAATAGGCCAAAATATAATTTTCACCTACAAAAATCTTCAAGTTCATGCTTACCTTTCTAGAGATACTTAGCGCATCTCTGGCATATTGTGCAATCGGAAATGGCGTTTCCAGTTCACTCGATAAGAAATATATGTATACTAGCTGCATTGCCCGGCTTTGCACGGTCTATCTCGCAAATAAAAGTTATATCAAGTGACGCGTGTTCAACAATCAGGCTTCAATTGGAGAAAAAATAAAATATACTATAAAATTTCCCGTGCAAATAATCATTCTCAAAAAAAGAAAACGGCAAACCAAAAGTTCCCGAAAAAATTAAACGCAACCCTCCATAAATATAACTAAAATTCTAAAAAAAAAAAAGAAAGAAAGACGATAAATCGCCAAATAATAATCAAAAGGGGAAATTTTTACCTCAAAACAAAATTTTAGTTAGCCACAGCCGAGAAAAAAAAAAAAAAAAAGTGACAACCTTCTGAACGCTAATATAAAATTAGATCGCGAAAACGATAATTTTCCGATTTAAAATTTCTGTTCCATTAGGCTTAGGCAGTGCTTTTTAATTTTTCCCCGGTGATTTTACAGCTTTTTTTTTTTTTTGAAATTCGAAAGGTGTGTTCCGCGGGCTTTCGAATGGGACCTGAATCAAAGAAATCGAATAATTATTTTGGCCATTACACATTTAATGCCATTTTCGGATCCAAAAATTAAAATTCGAACGGTTCGGTTCTTTTTTAACGTTCGAAAGTCCCCTTACGTTCTTTCTCGGGTGCTTAAGTACCTCCCTGCGAAATTTGGTGGAGATCCGGCATAAACTGGATTTATATAGGGAACATACACACACACACATATATTCTCTGTTTTATCCTCACATAAATAATAGCCGATGATAAAGTAACCCGCGTGTTTCAACAATGAAATTCGCGCCATGGCAAAATAATTTGATAATATGATTTGGTATTGTTTGACATGCAGGGCATTGCTTTATTGTGACAAGGCTGAACGCGATCCGGTGACTTAACTGTTTGACTGGTAAGACTCATTTCAGGAGAATGAAGAAACGTAAAAATGGTCAACAATGACCGCTATCTACTGGAGTTAAGGGTTGAGCTTATTTTTCACACATAAATTTAAATAAAGCTAAATGTTTTTAGAGTTGCAATGTTATTTACCGTGAAGCTGTTTTAGTTTAAACTAATTTTATTGACTAAATAAATTCACCGAATTCCACCATCGTCAATTTATCCATCTGTGTCATTGTCTGATCGAAGTATTTGAAACCAATTCAAACAATTCAGGCACACAATACTGAAAAGCAGAAAATAATTAATGAAATAAAAAAGAATTACTATACCGTGTTTTTAAAATGAGTAAAAAATTATAAACTAATTTCTTTATGCTTCATGTCGATTCAAACCCCCATACAGTTTCAGAAATTCTTACAGATTGTCTTGAAAATTTGGTCAAGGTCCGACGTAAACTGGATTTGTACTGGGAACATACACACATTACATACATCTAATATTCTTTGTTTCATTTATATAGATTACATAATATGACCAAATTCAGAAGTAATATAATCAAAGATACTTATGATTGCGGTGGCGCACCCACGGAGGGGGCTAAGGGGCTTAAGCGCCTCCCAGAGATCAGATGAAATTCAGAAATGGCCAAAACCTTCTTCACCAAACCAAAGCGAAGGCCTAAAATTGCGTCTTTTGGCCTTTAACTTTTTTAATTTTGCAAAATGTTTGAAACTTACACTTCTTAAAATACGTGTGCTGCAAAAAAATTGACTCCCAACAGCAACTTTTCCCAACAATCGACTTTTCTCCCCACAAAGAAGTCAGCCTCTTTCTTTAAAAGGAAAATATTTTCAGCAGTTTTCTTTATTCAAAGTTTTAACTTAATTTGAGCATAATTAAGTTGGTGTGTGTCTTATATGATTTACAAATTTAAGCTAATTTTGTGGTTCGATAGATAGAGAACACACTGAGAACAGGAGAGCGCATTTCTCCCTGACATTTTATAAAGTTGGTATACAATTAAAATAAAAAATGTGTAATAAAACTTTACTGATACGAAATTTTAAAAAATCTACATAAATCTAGGAAAGGTAGAAAAAAAAACTAATTTTGTCTCTCTATTAACGTATCAGAATTCCTTAAAAAATTCTAGCTCCTCCTAGGAAACAATCCTAAGTACTCCACTGTATGATTGTAGCTTTTAATTCTCTTTTATTTCGGCAATCTTAATGTAACCACTGTCCCTTGCTTCAGGAAATTCATGAATTCTTACACTGACCTGTCTATGAGCACGGCTATTGAAAATTTTACCCGTCCTCTTACAATTTTTAATCACCATACATTTTCATTATGTACTAAACATGTTAAAAACAATGCACAATAATTGAATCGATTATTTTAGAAAGGGCGTAAGTCCGACGGAAATCCATCGAACTTACACCCTTTCTGAAATAATCGATTCAATCGCAAACTCGAACTATTGTATACTACCTTTGTGAAACTCTGAGTTTATGAGGAACAAAACTTTAAATGAAATGCATTAAAATTATTACTTAATGCATTTTTTGTAGCATGGCAATAAGTCTGGATATGGACAGGTTCAGTTGTTGTTGCTGCAATGTAGTCATTCATTTTCCCCCGTAAAAAGTTCATTTCGGAATTTGATTTTGTTTGATTGACTTTTTTTAAAAAAATATTTGAACATTGATGGGTTTTTTTCCTTCATGTTCATTGAAGAAAATCCCAAAAGAAAGATGTGCGTTCCTTCAAATATTTTCCCCAGCTAGAGCACTATATATATAGTATACATACACTATATACACTAGAAGTACCCGCACAGCGATGCCCGAGCTAAAAATTTAATGGAAGTCCGTTGAATAAAAAAAAATGACGCCCCCTCCTTCTCTGATGTAAAATGATTTAAATATCATTAAGTTTTGAAAGCTAAATCATCGTAATGTTCTTCTTTAGAATTAAATACAAAAGAAGTACAAATACAACTTCCATCCCCCCCCCCCACTGCTTTTACGATGCACTGGTTTCTTTTCATTAGTAATTTCGAAGATATTTCGATAACTGGCTGTTTGGCGCTATCATCAATTATGGGCTATAATTGTTTGCTTCTGTCACTATCAGCAAGGCCATGGCCGAAGTACATTAGCCCTTGATCTTTGGCGTCCACAAATTTGGCGACAATTGGGAAAATTGCTAATACTCCTAGTTTTCAAACTCTTCCCGAAATTTCTAAATTGTCTGGGGGAATTATCATAACGTAGATCGTAAAATATGCAGAATTGGCGAAAACATTTCCCCATTGCTTTTCATTCCGTGGCGCCATGTTTGTGAACCTTTAAAAAATTAAAATGAAGCGAAGCTAAAAGACGTAACCATGGCAATGAGAAACAAAACATCAGTAATTTTTAATGGAGATTAGTTTTATTCGAGCTTTATTTTTAACGACTTGGAACTTTTTTTCCTTTGGAGATAGAAGGTTATTTTTTCGACCATAGATGGAGATATTTCTGGAGTAAAAAATGTCGCTTTTCCAACGGTGTGAAAAAGAAAACTGTGGGACAATTCCTTCACTTTTTATTGATACATTTAATGAAGAAAGAATTGCCAAAATTTTAGCTAAGCCTAAAAAAGTTCGAGATAAAAACGCAAACTGCTCCCGACGTAATGAAGATAGAGTATTAAAACAAATTGCTTAGAACGCGGAAAATTCTGCCCTTTTCAACGATATAAAATATTAATATGTGCGAGTAATTTTTCAGTCCTTTAATAGCCAATAATAGGCAATTTACGTGAAATTTGGGTCGAAATTGGAATAAAAAAAGAACTATTTATTGGATTTTTTTCGAATTATAGCCTATGTTACTCAGTAAGAAGGCACCTTTCATACAGTGAAAGAATTTTTCAAATAGTTGCAATAGTTCCGGAGATTACCTCGAACATATAAACACACAAAAATTCGTCCTCTCTCTTTATAATATTAGTATAGATATAGAATTACCAGTAGACCATATATAATGAAAAAAGTAACAACAAATATATTAGTAAAAAAAAAGATCCACCTAAATATTAGGGAGCTTCAAAATTATTCCACAGCATCAATGAGAGCAGAAAAAAAAAGGCAACACTGTTTTTAATGGGGGGGGGGGGAATTAAACAGTAATAATCCTTATAAAAAATCTCTGGATACTGAATGTAAAAGAGGCGACATGGAAGTCGCCAAGTTAAAAATTAAGCTAAATCAATATAGATGGTGCGTAGTAATTGATAGGAGGGATGTTATAGAAGACTAAAGGATCGCCAGAAAAGTGAACAGCAACGGTTAAAGAAAAATAATGAATATAGCAGAAAGTAAACAGGTTCGAAATGAATATAATGCACTGCATTGAGAAAAAGGAAATTTGAGATTCCCAACTCCAACAAACTATAGGGGGCACTGCAGCCACTATCTAATGGCGGATGAAAAAGCTAAAACAAACGCACGCCGTAGCGTAGAAACTGCTAATAAGCCTAGTAATTTTTTTTTTGTATACATGACTTTTTTTGTTTTATTCTTTTAAAATCAATTTTCAAAGTCTTGTGGATATTCTGGTCCATGTGAAAAGAAATGAGAATTCAAGAACCATTACTAAACATTAGAAACTAATACAAATTTCATAGTTCGTAGTTGTAAGCAGCCATTTCCACGATGTTGAATTCGAAATTTATCAATTCTTGATGAAACTATTTTTTTATTGTAGCCATATTAACACTATAAATATTTCATGCAAATAACCTTTGTTTATCAGTGTAATCAAACGAGGAAGATGAACGTTCTTTGTTTTGTTTGGCTAGCGCTAATTGTTTTACATTCGGTTTTGTATGTTTCTAATTTCTAAAGTATGATTTAATTCTGTCATGCATCATCAATAAAATTCTCACGGATACATGGCGGTAGTTTTCTTTTTAATTGATCTTCCATTATTTCTTTAAACTTATCGAATTCTGTTATCTTTCTGCCATTTTAATCCACACATGATAAAAATTAAAAATGGTTTACAACTGACATGCAAAATCTCGCACAAAACTAAAACTATAATCACACTATTTTGGCGATGAAAATTCTCAGCGTTAAACATTTTTCATTCCGTTCTACGATAATATATTCAGGAAAATATTTTGCATACTATCCTTCTTTTGAGCTTAAGATTAGAAAAAAAAAACATATTCTTACAAATTCACACAAAACAATAAAAAAAATTACCTGGTATAAAGTTATCCGCTTCCAAAGAAAAAAATGCTTCGAATAGACTTGCAAACGCGAAGTTTGCTAATCCAGAGTTTTCTTGTGTTTAGGATTTCATGCCATTTACGACAGTCAACTCACTTTTTAGAGGGAAATAATAAAGACTAACATTATTTTAAGGAGCTCGAGAATACCATTAAGGGACAAAACATTTTCTATTGCTGAAAGCAATCTAAGACACATCGAATGCGTTAATAAATATTCATAACAAACTGCCTATGTTTACGTCAACAGACACACGTGGAACGTAATGTTTTAGTTTTTTCGGCAGTTTTGTAAATCACCGCAAGGTAGTGTATTCGAGCGCTGGAGTTACGAATTGATTAAGAGTTAATAATTTTAAGATGAGGGTAATTCAAAAAAAAGAAAATGATTTTATCACAAGTGCATCCATACAATGTTCCAAACTATTCACCGTAAAAAAGAACAGTCGTTCATTTTTTAGGTGAACGAACGTATCCGTTCATTTTAAGGATTTGTTCATTTTGACCCGTTTGCTCATGAACGGGTCAAATCATCCCTAATCACCTTTCCACGGGTGAAATTATAAATATTTTTTAAATCTTTGATTTTTTAATTTTAGACACCGAGGATTGGATGGCCCTTCGAGAGAATGTCGATTTCGGAAATTCACCAGGCCAACCCGGCCAGGACGGGAGAACGGGCGATTTACCAAACCCTACTATGTTCAATAAAACATCAAGGTTAAAATTTGAAAAACCATAGGAAATTGGCATAGGAAAAAAAAATCGACATTGACGGGGAGAATATTGTAAATGAAGCAAGATATACAATTTAGATACAAAATGGGGCATTGAGAAACACTAAATGTACTCCTTTTCAGAAAACGTCCCATCGGAAGAAAGGAAAAAGTATCCTATCTATCAATCTTTTTCTCACTTTATTAATGACACGTCCGCGGAGAAAGAGAAAGAAAAAAAAAAGAAAGCAACAGACAGAAAACCAAACTAGCGTTTAAAATAAAACTTCTCAAAAGAGCATTGTGATTGAAAATTGTACTTTCGTGAACTTTTCTTCTGTAGACCACGATTGGGAGCAAAAAATCAGGAAGCGAAATCAATTTATAAGTGTTAGGCCTGGCCAGGTGGATGGGAGGCTGCTGATTAATGATGCACAGCGCTGCTTCCCTCTCAACTTTACTCTGCGGTAAACAAGAAGTTAACCATTGTCAAGTGAAGAGCTGGAAACTCTTCTTGGCTGTTGCCACTTCTCGGCGCATTATTGTGAGGGAAAATACGCAAAAATTGGCACATTTCTAGTGGAGGGGGACTACACTCGACTCACAAAACACTGAAACTGACGCGTGTCCTCCGTATCAGTGTCTTCAAAGTGGGGGCTTTCTGGGATACAATACATGAGCGGTAATAGCGAAAAAAAAAATTCCTGCGAAAAAAAGTTTAATGACAAATGCATCGAAAATAAATTATACTTTAAGAAAATGTTTATCATGTTGAATAGAACCGCTATATAGATCGGCCGACGCATCAGCTTAAGTTTGGTCATTTTGGATCGGATTTTTCATTTTTGCGGAGCTAGGGTTACCACAGCAAAGTTTCAAGTTGTGCCAAACTGACCAAAAATAATATTTTATTTAATAAACATTTCACGTGTCGTTAATAATTGCTGCCAAAGAAAAATCACCAAACACGATAACTCGCCAGAAAAAACAACCACTCAAACACGCACTCCGTTTAAAAATGGCTGATCACAAACTCACACGTCGCGTCGGCTAGTATATGGGTCATCCCGATGAAAATGGTACATTTCATGTCCGTCACTTTTGGATTTTTTACAGAAAATTTGATTGTTAATATGAATTAATCACATTTTTTTCTTCATTCTTCATGAAATTTTGTATCATGAGGTATTTTTTGTTTTTAATATTTTGATTTAGGAATTAAAAAAAAAAAAAATTGTTAGCCAAAAAGGCAAAATCTTGATGTCCCAGTTTCAAAACAGTGACAGTTAAAATGTGATTTAAGTAATTGCTTAGATGCAATAACAAAAAAAAAAAAAAAATCCAATTATATTGCAACACCTTCATTGTAACAATTTAAACAATAATTTTTTTTTAGAAAAATATTTTTTGAATAAAAATGCAGGGAATTTACAATTGTCCCTACAGCTTACAAATTTTGAAATGTCCACTCTGTTACAGTCATTAAAGAATAAAAAAATATTTTTACAAAAAAACTAGCAATATTTTTGAGATGACCAAATGGTAAAAACTCCATGTTTAGCTACATGGACAATAGTTATGGAAATAGTAAACAAGTCCCATATGCCATTGATGTTTTTCAAAAAGCTTAGCTCAACAAATTTATACCAAAATTGAATTAAATACAAAATTTTAAAAAATTAAATATTGTCTATCTATTTTCTCTGCTTAAACATAGAGATTACTTCTATCTTCAATAATAGTGTCCACTCTGTTACTAATGTGTCTACTCTGTTACAGGAATATTTAAATTGATTTGATTGTAATTTTTTTTAAATATTCAATTTAAAGGTTAATTTGCATACAACTACACAATTACTAACTAGAATAGTCCAACTTCAAACTTTTTCCAAGTTTGTTTCATGTAATAATCTAACTTTTGCAAATGATTTTTTAAATTTTTGCATTTTTGAGTAAGATAATTAGCAGTAAAACTTAAATGTGCCTTTTACAATGACATTTATAAGCATTTGTATGAAAGATATGTTCCATTTGTTTATATTAAATAAAAAAAATTCAAAAAATAATTGAAAATTTTGAATTTATTGTTATTTTCAAATGTGTGTTACAGAGTGGACAAAATCTTTCATTACTGATAAAAGAACTGAGAAAATTGGACATTAATAACAAGTTGAGCTAATTAATTTTTATAGTTCAGATAAATTAAAGCCTTTTGCCCTTATTTGACATTAATTTTTGTTAGATTAGATGACTTTGAAAGAAAAAATTTTTGAAAACTGAAATGTACCATGTTCACCGGAATGACCCATATATAGGGGCCTTCATGTTGAATGCGTTTATTAGGTTTTTAGGCGTGGTTATTATCACAAAGAATATAGTGGTTTGCCATAATAAATATCTGTAGAACAAGTTTTTTTGTAAAATGAAATTTTTAACAAATATTTTGACTTTGATGCAAAATTATTTCTGTACAATTTTGTGACGTTCTCCTTATAAAAAAAACTTAAAATATCTTCCTCATTTGTAACTAATATATTATGCACTAGAAAGTCGCCCGTCAAGGTATAACGGGTGAAAATTGCTTCTACTCTTCTACATTTGAGCGAAGCAATTGCCTGTTTGGTGATATTTTGATAGTTGAAACTTTAACTCCAAACTCCCGTAGATAGCGTTGTTTCCGTTTCTTCGTTCCCCTGAAATGACACAATCTTACCAGTAAAACTGTTAAGTTACCGATCGAGTTCAGCTTTGTCAGAAATCACAATAAAGACTTTCCCTGTGTGCTAAACTTTACCAAAACAAATTATCAAATTATGATGCCGTGGCGCGAATTTCATTGTTGAAACACGCGGGTTACTTGATCATCAGCAATTATTTATATGAAGATCACTGAAAATATAATTTCAGTTCAACTTAATTATCGTCATTGGTTCTTCATTATTCTGCTTTAGAAAAAATAATTACTGCAGTACCTATTTCATAGTAAAATTCTTCTATGTATTTACATTTACAGTAGTCTTCTCTTTATAAAAGTTTGGAAAGCGAATATTTTTGTGCACCGAAATTCTCGGGTGGAACAGTTCCATTTTAATAGAAATATTATTTTTTTGGCAAGACATCCTATAATGATCCCAAATATCTTAGATCTTCGTTTCACTGCATGAACTTTTGAAGAACATGGTCTCTACTTATATATAATGCATTTAAATTTTGAAGTTTTCCAGAAACAATGTTTAAATATTTTTTCTGACTCAGTAGCGGACGCATCTTATAAGATATGTCCGTTACTAAGCAAAAGCGCATTTTATAAAGATTGTTTCTGGAAATTTTCAAAATTTAATTGCATTATATAGAAGTAGAGACCATTTTCTTCATAAAGTTCAACCAATGAAGCAAGGATCTAACGCAATTTAAAAAGGTATTGATTAAAAATACAATAGAATATTTTTAAAAGATGAAAATGAACATATAAAAAGTAAAGTTTGACACTTAAAAAACTACCAACTCCATATGGTGTTCTCTCCTATTAATAAACTTTCGTTCTCTTCTCTAAAAGGTTCTATTCATCCTCTTAATTGTTTTGGAATTTATAAAATTCATTGCAGTTGTAATCTTGCCTACATTGGACAAACTCGACGTGCTTTAAAATTTCGCTTGAAAGAGCATCAAAATTATGTGAAGAAACAACTCTTATGATGTAAGTCTAATATTGCCCAACATTGTTGAGATTCGAAAAACGCTTTCGATTTCAACTCTTATCGAGGTATCCAAAAATGCTCCAATTCATCAGATCTAGATTTTTGGGAATCTGTCCATATTTTGAGGAATAATTCCTGCTTATAGTAACGATTTTAAAGCTAATCTGTATTCTTCTACTGACTGGTTTCCATTTTTATAATTTTATAATTTGTCTTTTTTCTCATCCATTTTTACCTATTAATCATATTTTTTGTTTTATTACTACAATAATCTCTACTGCTCTCAAATATTTCACTCCGTCAAGAGACATTTCACTCTTCTTTAAAATGTCAAGCGTCTGACTCAATACATATGATATTAGAGCATATACATTAGACCAGCGATTCCTAAAGTGGATTCCGCGAAACCACAGTGTTCCATCAAAGGATGAGAAAGGTTCCGCCACAGTTGTCGCAAAAAAAAAAAAAAAGAAAATTAATTTGAATTCTGAATTTTTGAATTCAAATTATGTTTTTCGCAATCACGAACTGAGACAGGACCCTACTCATTGGCGTTATTGTTTCTAGAAACGGCTCCTGTCCCCCCCCCCCCCCCCCCAAGCCTGCCTCTCCTCCTGGGCGGTTACGTGTGCCTAGTTGTGTGTGTGCGTAGACCTGTATGTATGCACGTAGGCGTGTGTGAGGGTATGTGTGTGAAGTCGTGTGTGTTTATGTGTGTGAAGTCATGTGTGTGTATGTGTGTGAACGTGCGTGTGTCTAGGACATATACGCCTCCGACCAGGAGAAGCGGGTAGCTCAAAACCGGAGCAGCCGCGCCGCGCCACCAGCAGAGGACGGTGGGCGGTGGTGGTGCATAGGCTTCTGGTCCAAGTTGAAAAAGGCACGGACACCAAAAACAGGCAAATGAGAACAATAAGCAATCGTGATTGCTCAAAAAAAAAAAAAAAAAATCCTCAATAATTGGAGAAAATAGTAAAAGAAACATTTTAATATGTTTAAAAGGTCGTGCCAGATTGTAAATAATAGTCGGTATTAAGTTTTGTATCGCTATGTCAACATAGCAAAGAAAATACCATCTTTAAACTTGATGTAGGTTTGAAATAAACTAATTTTGTCAAATTTCGTTCCTTCCAGTCAAGTTTGTTCACAGCAAAATTTATAAAGACATGCGAAAAAATAAACTGCTACCCAAAATAAGCGTTTTTGAGAGATTATTAATTTCCAGGTGAAATGGAGGTTTTACAACTATAACGAAATTTTAATTTATTTTTGTTTTCAATGTTTTGCATAAGAACCTACGGCAGCTGATAAAACCGGCTTATCTCGCCGACATTTTTGTTATTTATTTTTTTTTTTAACCTCACCAATCACTACCGTGCCAACCTTAACAGGATTGAGTTAGATCGCCCTCAAAAAATCGGTTAAGTACATGCAGATACAAGCAGTCAGATAAACAGAAAGTTTCCAAAAATAGGCAAAATAGTTTCGGTACACAAAAAAAACGCATGAATCTATCAAAATGTGAAAATTTTCACGAAGTTTCTTCTTTACAAAAGAAAGTAATTATTTTAGCGAAAGGTTTGAATTTTTTTATTTAACATTTGACTTCCAGATCGTTAACATTTTGTCCTCTAGTCATAAACAATAATGGGGTTCCTTAAAGTAAATATGAAGCACCAAGGGTTCCATAGAATAAAATGTTTGGAAACCGCTGCGTTAGACAATAGATTTATCAAAACAAAGATTTAAGCTAACCAAAATTGCAAGATTTTGCTTTTGAATTATGCATATTGAAAATGCCCGCAGGATCCATATTGTTTGCATCTTGCAAATAGTGTAAGAGTAGTGCTCTTAAAATTGATGGATCAGTTGGTACGCTAGCTAGTAGTTCCTCTGAAAGTATTCCTAGTCATGAATGTCAGTCATTTTCTTAGTCTTGAAGGTCATTAAAGTATATTACATTAGAAATTGTACTAGTCAATAAAGTCAAATAATTTTGTATACTTAAAAAATCACAAATGTTTTTCCCCCCATGAAACGTGTAAGGTATTGTAATCCTATATCTCAATACGTTTTTTTTTTTTTTTGCTATCGTAGCTACAAGGTAAAAGTATGGATAAAGCTATCACATGATCGGCAGCTTTTGACTTTCCGATTTCATTTGTAGTCTTACTTATTATTAGTAACTATAACATCATTAGTCATGGTATGACGGGTGCGAATTGCGTCTTTATTCGAAAAATTTCCCGTAAAACTTTACGTGCTCAAATAGATATACATGAAAGAGAAATGTTTAACATTGATTGGGAAAAAATTAAATTCATCACTGCCCTAAGGGCTTGAACTTAAAACGGACCGCTAAGTTGTTTTTGATCAATGTTTAACCAGCAAAACAGTTACTTATTGGATCAAGTTTTGCCTTGTTAAAACAAACACTTCTCTGGTTCTCAAATGTTGCCAAAAAATATTATTTAATTATAAATAAAATTACAGAAATTTTAAGTGATACAAGAATGAAATAATGCCGACTCGCAAGCTCACTCGCGAGTTTCCTTGTTGTTGACGTCAGAGCGTTACTCGATCTGTGATTTTGGCTATTATATATATAAAGATATTAGGGGCGTTGCGAAAGGGGGAGATTTAGGGATAAACCCAACCCCGTCAAACTAATGTGTTGGACAAACTAAAACCGAAATGTTCCTTGTTTGACACAGAAAAGTACTAAAACTGACCATATCCCTCTCCGAAATTTAACCACAACGCCTTCCGATTTTTTTTCCTGGCTACGCCACTGAATAATGGCAATACCAACTACGATATTGAATAATTGAGTTGGAAATTTCCATTTTCTTGATGATTCCAAAACACAGTTGTGGAAAGCTTTCATCATAATTTCTAGAATTGGCAGTATTCCATCATTTCGATTGATCGTCCTCGCAGACTTTCAACAAGATTCGATATCGACTCGATCGTGACCTTACCATTTTCTTCGTGAAAGAGGGTGATTTTTTTTTTCCACTTCGTCTCCCTTCTTCCACTTCGGCACATCATTCTCAACAACCCCAAACATCGTCTGCACCCCCTTTCTTCGTTTGCAGGCGCGTGCCACGTGCTCCTCTCCGCAATCCCCTTCCATCTGTTGCACAGCATCTTCTTTTTCCAATAACAACTTTTCCAAGAGTGGGGCCATATTCTGCTGCTGGAACCTTCTCTTTTTTCCCCTATTTGCCGGGATTTAAGGAATAGTGTCCAAAAAAATAGAAAAACAGAAAAAATGCAGGTGGCGCTTCTGTGTACCGCTCGCGTGCCATCTGCTCACGAGGGTTGCGTTAATCCTGGGCCGCCACGCGTCTACCGCGTGGCACACGCTGGGGTCTAAAAAGGGCGGTGGGGGAATTCGATTCAGGGGTTGCCCTCCTTCTTTCGAATCTTCTACTCCCGTTCGAAATCTGCTACCTACTCAGGTTTCGTGACAATACAATGAAAGTAATGGTTCTCCAGAAATGCGATTTTTGTCCGCCCGAGAAAGATGTTTTTAAAACGAGAACGTGTTAGGACTTGGTTCTGACTTGAGAACTGCAAAAAGATGTTATCTGAAGATGAACAGCCAGAAGAGTTTTCAGTGCTGCTCCTGTATAAGGGCAATCTTTGAACCTCTTATTCAGTGAGTTACTGCCCTATAGCAGGGGCAAAAGCAGAAATACATGAAATACACCGCCAACTCAGTCGATTCCAGCCGAGGACTGCAGTTTCGCGCTTATCAGCACGCATCAACCCGGCAAGGAGTGACTGAGCTGGAGGTGGAAAAACATTTTGCAGTAAGTATTGGTTTAGGTAAGTATTGGTAAAGTATTGGTTTTCCACCGCCAGCTCAGTAACTCCTATGCCGGGCTGATGAGTGCTAATGAGCACGAAACTGCAGTCCTCGGCTGGAATCAACTGAGCTGGCGGTGTATTTCATGTCTTTGAACCTCTTGTTCGAAAAGAGCAGTAGAATCAATGTCTTTGGTAGAAAGACAGGAGGAGCTTGACATTGTCCATGTTGCTAGAAACGCATTTGGTGACGGGACTCAGAACCTGATTTAGCATCAGGCCCATGAGTCCCTGCCAGAGGGGGGGGGGGAACCTAGTAAAGTATTGGCTTGTCACATCAAAACAGCCTTTTTTTTCTATCTTAGGTAGTTCACATCCTCATACCATAGCCAGAAGCATATGCAGTAACAGAAAACTCTACATATTTTTCGTCGATTATACTGTTCAAGGGCTTGTTGGCGTACCAGACGCAGCAGTAAGGACTACTGGTGTGTCTGGCCTACTGTTCAAAAATTTCTAAATCGGTTCTACTAAAAGACATCTGACCTACTCTTCCTGCACTAAGTTCAGACTTTGAAATTAAAAAACATTTGGCTTTTACCTATGAACTGTTTCCTAGAAAATAATTATTTCCTGCAAAGAAACATGTTTAAAAGAACGATTGCACAACATTCTTGAAAGCAGCAGTTGAATACCTGGTAAGGCAACAATGTTGTGCGGCTTTTTTGAAATGAGTTCATTCTGATACAAGATGTTTAAGAGTATTTTTTTTTTTTAAGCTGGACAAAGTGAATGGGGGCCTGATAGTTGACACCTTCAATTTTCCTGAAACTTTCAAGATATTTTACTAGTATTATGATAAGAAAAGGTGAAGCTTCTTTCCCCTCTAATTTGACTTGTTGGCCCTCGAGTGGAGGTCAAAGTTTAGGGTCGAGGGAAAAAAGAGCTAAATATATGATTGCTTTGCTTCAAAAGCAATGAGTGAACCGAGTCAATTCTTTTAAATAAGGACACTACTTGATACTAGGTACATTCTAGCATAATTATTTTGGTGACTCACTCATGGCTTTGAGGGCAAAGGTCAATTGAAAATGTAATTTTTTAAACTTTTTTTTGCCTTGTTTGGGCCCGGATATCTGCTAAAGCCGTGAGTAACCCTCGGAAACAAGTATATGATTAACTACTCACCACAGTATAGTACTAAGAAAAATATAAAGTAGCTTTCGTTTCTCTTGGTTTTAGTAGTTAAACGATCTCAAAGTCGATGATTTTTTAAAAATTGCCAAGTTTAGAGGTCAATAACTTTGATCGCGACGGATCAACAACTTTGGGACACAGCTGTAGTTATACTGTCCAACCACGGATTGCATGGAATTTTCAAATGTCCAGATAAGACGAATCTATGTGAATAAGGAGGAAAAGTAAAAATTTGATGCGCGTATTCCGCTCATTTGAATGAGACTCCGCTTCTGCAAAAGCTGACATCGGTAAAAAAATAATAGATTCGTCCATTTTCGGCTGTAAAACGGATGTTTGTCTTTCCATACAATCCGTGGTCAGACAGTATTCCGAGTGGTGTAGTTTGAGGTCCAGGTTAGAAACCTATGGCAACTAATCATTTTTTTTAATTACGCGGTCTCAAAGTTGATAATTTGAAAAACAAGAATCAAAGTTTTAGGTTCATTACTCTATAACGCCTGAGTCAATAAGTCTTTGAGCATGAGCTGTAATTATGCTCTACGTGGTGTATTAAAAATTCATGTCTGAAAACCATGAGATCTAATCATTTTACTTAATTAAACGGTCTCAAAAATGATGATTTCAGTATAAAAGAGAGCGTTCTTTCACGATTTTATATGCGTGCTACTCAAAATCTTATGAGCTCAAACTCGCATAAATAATAGAACGAATCAACAGTCAAATGTACTTTAAGCTTCCGAAATTTAATGCTTCCAGTCCAATAAAATTTTCCGTAATCTTGACCACAACATGGCAGTTCTTCTCACAAAGTCATTTTGGAAATCCTAGATCCTCAGGATTCGCATCTCGGAAGCTGAAAATTTGCATAGGTTAGTTTCAAAGACATGTCGACACCTCTATAAAATTTCATCCCATTCGGGGATGATCGAGCAGGAACAGTTTAAAAAAATGTAGGTCAGTTGACGAGGAATCACTCTGAAGCAAGCATCAAGTTTCTTCAGTGTCATTGCTTTACAGTGGGGGTAAACCTAACCTGGAAGCGAGATAATGCAGTGATTAAAATCTGCTTAGCCTTCACGATGCTACCAGGTTAGGTTACCTCAACTATATATATATATATATATATATATATATATATATATATATATATATATATATATATATATATATATATATATATATATATATATATATATATATATATATATATATATATATATATATATATATATATATATATATATATATATTATATATATATATATATATATATATATATATATATATATATATATATAGCAGTATTTTTATCGTTATCATCTATGCCAATAACAGATGATCTGAGCTAAGTAAGAAGATACAGGATTGCATCACAAGCGACTTGTATGCGGTGAAATGTAAATTAGTTAGGGAAAACGTAATATTTAAATGGTTAACACACAAATGAATTTCAGAGAGGTACAAAGATAGTTTTTTAGTGCCAATCGCTTTATGTTTTAGGCGTGTTCATAGGTTTTTTCTTTTTTTTTAGTATGGAGCATTTTTAAGAAAAAAATGTGAAGTTTCGTGACAGTCACTTCTTACTATTTCTGAAATACATTTACACTAAAAAGAATAAAATTAAAAGAATTTGAAAAAAAAAATACAACCGACTTTAAAATTGCTCTAAAAAGTGAAAAATAATTTTATTCTTGAAACATGATCGATCATACTTTTAGACATAATTTTTGAAGTTGGCACAATAACGATAGGTAAAATCATTCGCAGCCGTAACTCAAATGCAACTATAAATTTAACCAGGTCCCGTTTCTTCACTACCTACATTATGCATTGATGACAGCATATGTGAGTAACGATATAAATGCCTCAATCCTAACTTTGGATGATTTTCTGGAAAAAATATGAACGAAGCTTAGTTACACTGAATTTTACTTTTTGTTTTTGCGCCAACTTCAAAAATTATGTTTAAAAGTATTATCGATGGTGTTTCAATTTTTTTTTTTTTTTCATTTTAGAGCAATTTTGAAGTCGGATCTATTTTATTTTTATTTATTTACTTATTTATTTATTTATTTTTCAAATTTTTTTTATTGAAATTTGTAGCGTGAAGAAAATCATCTAGAAGAAAGATCTTTTGCCATTTTTTTGTCGCAAATGAACAAATCAAATTCTAGGTTTGGTTTTGAGGCTTTTCCTGTAATCGAGAGATTTAAAATACTTTCTTTTTGGTTATTTTTCCTTAATCTGCCGCAAAATTTAACTGATTTTTTTTTTTTTTTCACGCCTGATTGTTGACTACGCGACACTTGATCTAACTTCTATTTTCGAGATAGACCGTGCAAATCCGGGCAATGCAGCTAGTACTACGCATAGTGTTTGAGAAAGAACTCCCTTATTTTGAAATGACATAATAGCAAAACCGTGTGAGATAGAAAAGTGAAACATGTAGTATGTTGCACCAGCGCTCTGAAATTTCTTATACACCGTTTTTCAAAAATAGTTCAGAATTTCAGAGAGCGCTGTAGTCAAAGGGTTTTTTTTTTATTTGTGTATGAAAAAGCTTCCAAACAGAGGTCAAATCTCATTGTGATGGGTTCGGTATGGCTACCTTTCACAGCCCACTACATATCGAACCAGTGAGTTCGATGAGGGCAATGAGAATTGACCTCTGTTCAATAAGAACACTTTCATGCACCAATTGAATATTGTTGCACCACTGTGCGTGATCATTTTTCACCGTTAACAGGCATGTTTCCTGAATGCGTAAGTTTTCCTCACATCTTGATCAGTTTCAAGTCTTTAAATAATTATGATCAAGAAATGTATGTTTATTCAAACTTCAAATACAACTTTGTTTTCATTTATTAACATCATTGAGTATTTTTTCTAGGATGACGACGAAAATAAATAGATGATTAGAATATGAACAAAACACATTCATTATTTCTCTTTAAAATAGGTTTTTGCTCAAAACGCTGAAAAATTTTTTTTAAAAATCTTCTATAATTTATTGATTGCACATTAAACGTAGTTTTATGACACTCCAAGTAAATAACTTAACAGACATGAAGAGAATTGAAATGATATGAAGATTAATAACTTTAATTTAAAACAGAATTTTTTTTTTTTTTTTTTTTTTTTTTTGACAAACACAAATGTAAAAGCTTTTCTTGCGGTTTTAAATTGAAAATTAAAGCATTTATTATTTCGTCTTAACATAGATATCATAACGTCAAAACGTAGAAACGCCTTTTTAAAGAACATACAATTATGAAATTGCAATGTTGAAGAGAATTGAAAGATTGTTCAGAATGAGATCGATGATGCAACTTGAAATCATATTGTTGTTTGCTCAAAACAAGTGCAAAATCGTTCTATAGACAATGAAATCTAAATTAGATGTTAAATTAATCTCTGTCATCAAAGATGACAAATGCAAATTATCACATAGCATTGAGTTAAAAGGGTGCTAAACATAAGCAAAACTTATTTCTGTTTAAAACTATTTTCTAATGCAAACTACACAAGTATTTTCAGACTTACTATCACAGTGTTAAATTTGAACATGTTCTTCCTATAGCGCAAGATTGTTTTGTGATGCGGACTGACGATGAAAATTCCTCTGCATACAATCTTTAGGAAAACTGCATGGATTTCAAACTTTAAATTTGTTATCAAAGACCAGTAGCAGTTGGAAATTCCTCAATAGCAATAATGAATAGCATAGCTGAACAAATTGGGGAGCTTTGCCACTTGAATCTGCATTATTGTGTAAAAAAAAAAGGCCATAAAAATTCCTCTGTCAATAAGAAAATGAAATCTAGATCAATTGCATCTCAGAACGAAGACGAAAAAAAAAAACAGCTTCTGGGGATTTTGGAAGTTGTATTCATGGAATGAAATAATTACACGCTGTGAGGGCAAGTGGGCTCTCCCCCAACAGCATTCCTTCTCTTCTCCCAAAACAACTCTCGTCGCACCCTCTGCTTATGACCAGTTTCAAGGGAACTTGGGTGGCTTAGGTCCAAGTTTTGCAACGAGGTTGAGCTACCTCATTTGACTCAATATTTAGCAGAAGACCTCAGAGGGATCGAGTGGCTGAAGTCCATCAACTTCTGTATGAGGATTGAGCCCGCTTGTTTCAAACTTGCACCAGAGAATAATTTATGCAAGAAATAGTGTCCCCAAATTTAGTAAATTATTTTTTTACTTTTCTAATCAAACGTATGGTTGTTTTATAGCCACTCCATTAAATTTTAAAATTTTTAAACTGTTATGAACTGTAAAATTTGCCCGCTCTAATTTTTTTATTATTTCAACAGAAGATCCAAGAGGGATCTAGTGCCTGAAGTCCAACCTCTGCATGAGGATTGCGCTCACTTACTTCATATTATTTTCACTGATGAGGAATTTATGCAAGAAATAGTGTCCCAAAATTTAATAAATTAATTTATTTATCTTCCATTCAAATGTATGGTTATTTTATAATCACACCATTACGTTTCATTTTAAGCTGCTATGAAATGGACGAAGTTCGAGTAAAATTTACACAAATTGATTTTTTTTTTTTTTGCTTTTAACAAAAGCAGTTGCGGATTTTAGGGGGCATAGGGAATCCGTGTCTCTCCTAACGGGGCAAAATTAGTTTAACTGTACCATTAACTGTATTTTAATTTTTTTCTCCAAAGAGTAAGTAAAATATTTAAACTATATCTTTAAAAAAACACACACACACACAAATACACAACGCATATTTGATTAAAATATCTCTGGTTTGCAATAGGAGTAATACTGCAGTCGGTGGTTAGTGTGAAAGAATACATAAACCTCACGAGTTTCGAATTCAAGGGTACATAATATCGCGATTCGGTCATTAATTCTTCTATGAAAGAAAAAAAAAGGATAACTGATTTACTTCCCTCTTGTTTTAATCATTCTGAGAATGTCTCTATGTTATACCGTGCATTATTACACCATTTTGGGGAAATTAAGGAAAAGTTTAGTAATCACGACCACATTCGAATTAATTTAGTCTATACTATTTCTCTTCTGTGAGTATAGTCATTGACTCTAAGGGATTTAACATTTAAAAAGAGCCTAAAAGAAAAAAAATTCTTTTATAAAAATTGTATAGAGAAGGGGGAGTAGACTTCTTAATTTGCGATGCCCGTCCCTGAAACTCTTTCTGTTTCCGCCCGTGAATAGAACATCCGAGAGGGATCTAGTTTCTGAAAATTGATCCCTCAATCGATCGGGCTCTGTATGAAGATTGAACTCACTTGTTTCATACAATTTGCACTGATGAACAGTTTATGCAAGTTCCCATCAGAGGCGTGCACAGGGGGGAGAGAAGGGACACCTGTTAGCCCGGGCCCAAGCCTGAAGGGGGCCCAAGATTTTTTAAATAAGAGGTGGAATATATGTAAGGATGTAGGGGCAAACAATATGGAGGGATTCCCGTAAAAGTAATTTGTGACGGGCCCCAAAGTTTCTGTGCACACTCCTAGTTCCCATACAAATTAAGTTTCGGGTTATAAAAGACCAACTCAAATAACCCCATCGCAATTTGTACTCCTTCCTCCAGGAGATTGGCTTCTCCTTTTTAATTTAGTTTTTGTGTCGTCAAAATGTAATTTTGTCCCTTTCCTTGTTATTCAAGGTTTTTTGTCAACATATTGTTTCATACGTTTTTAAAAGTTTTTAATGTTTACATGTTTTTATTAGTTATTTTAAACTTCTGATGTTTATACCTTTCTACCCAAAACATGTTTAATTTTATTATATCCTGACTGTATAAATTTTAAATAAAAAATTCGTTTGGCGCAGTATAGCCCTCGAGGGCTGCTGCGCCATTAAAAATAAGCAAACCAACCAACCAATCAATTCAAATAACGGCAATTTACTATTTTCAGATACACATCCCTTTGAACACGAGTCAAAACGTGTGGTGCATTACATGCACATCTTTTCTTTTTCATGACATTGACGAGGCATGATTCGTACATTGTAAACTTTGACATCCAGGCTCTGTTTACAGCTTCATGCTTGATTTGCGTAAGGAGTAACGCTCGCGCTGACCGGGTTTTTCGCCGCCGATTCGCGTGCTCCTGCTCTGTCACTCATAACACACATCGCCCGGTGCGTGTGCTCTGTGCTGTTCTTACGTACCTGCCAGGCCGATTTGGGGGAAGAACCATAAAAAATTTCAAACCGAATCCTGGCTGACCATATAAGGACAAGGCTCCCTTTTTCTGCGTGAATCCGAAAGACATGCTCGATTTCGGTTGATGGTAGAGCGGCCCTAATTGTAGAAACGGCGCCATGGGTGTATGTCATGTGTAGGCGGGAAAAGGTGTACAGATGAAGTGTGCGTAGGGTTGTGGGAAAAAAAGTAACTTTTTTTTTGTTCTTGTTAAAAGAAGAACGACATGATGGCTGGTGGAAAAATAATTCATTCTTTGTTTCCGATTTTTTAATGAAAAATTGCAACATCCATTGTTACTGTTGTAATTATCATAATGTTGGTATACAGTATTAGTTGCGCAAAGTAAAACATCCTGTATACGTCTCGCAATTACATGTCTTTTATGGTATTTATGCGTTATTTTCATTAAGTGCCGATTCATTCCTATTTATTTTGATGCAAAATGAATCTTTTATGCGTCGTAAAATATATGTTATATGTCGTTTTCCCCTTCCTGAAATTCAAAAAATTCCTTCCTGCCTACCTTTCTTAGTTTCACTTGAGAAAAGATAATTATCTCAGGGTTGGAATGTCAAAAGATAGAGAGGGGAGCTTATTTCATTTCTGTCAAAGCACTAAAGAAAAATATTTTCCTGAACTCAGATTGCTATAATCTATGTAAAAAGGCAGTGAGCATTTCAGACGACAATAAGTTTTTTTCAAATTAAAGTCCTGCAATAGCATGATTTTGCAGATATGTTCATCTTTGCAAAAATGTTCAGACAAAACTGTAGAGCAGCAGACAAACACAGCACAAAAAACTTTTTTTATAACAAGATTTTGGGGCCTCAAGCAATGAAATCCTAGAGAAGTGCCCAATTTGCCCGTATAGAAATCAGACCTTGAATGCCTTAATTATAAGGGTTTCTCATAATAACTTGGAAAATCCCTTAAAACCGAATAATCAAGTCGTTTTTAAATACATGGGATGATATGGATCATTCATCAAAAAGTGTAACTTTTCTGTCACACGCCTTGTACAGAAAACATTTTAAGGAACAATTCATTTAACAATGCTTTTTAATTTCATCAAAAATATATCTTTTTAAACCTTCCAACAATATTTTATTAATAATTTTTATTTTAGTATATTTTTGGTTCACAACATGTGAATTCTCATCTCCGTGGCATGTCACACACCTGCTTATGTTGACCTGTTATGTGTAACTGTTTATGTTGCTTAATAACTTGTTTAATTAAAAGTATGTACTTATTTATTTATTATTTCTTTTACAAGTGTCTCAAATACTAATTTTTTAAGTATATTTAATTTTTAATATTGTGTTTTAGTTCGTTTTAGTTGGAGTCATGTCACACAATAAATTCTCACCTCCGTTACCTAAGCACAAAATGCCATTCCTCATTAACACGTGGCAGTAATGACTTCAAATTTTATTTTCTATGATACAAGAGAGCCCCCTTCTTTATTTTCAGCCATAGTTGAAGTTGTGAGATTTTTATCTAAAAACAAGAAGATAGATTTTGTTTTAAAAACTTAGTGTGGTTACTCTGACTTCTCACCTCCGTGAACTTGAATTTCAGAGATGTAAATTAATGTAAGAAAAAGTGAACATGCTTTCATATGCTTAACGTGTGCAGATTGTAGCAACGAAGAAGAAAAAATTCCTCTGAAAAATGTATCTATTATGCCTATATTAATCTACAATTCGTCACCTCCGTGAACTTCACTTCCGTGACAGACTTTATCAATATCATTATTTCTGAGGTGAAAATAAATGATGGAGGGGAAATACATCAATAATAGGCATTCTACCAAAATTATAAATTGCCAGTATATCCTCAAATTTACTAAATACTATTTTTAATCATACACATGAAAATTACTAATTAAGCCGTACTTTAATTCAGAGAGCTTAGTTATTATATTCCCACTGATCATCAAAATAGTTGATTGTTTGCACATTTTACAAAATTACTACTTTGATACTAAATTGGCTTCGATCTTTAAATATTAAAAGTATTTTTCTTTTTCTTTTTTTTTTTTTTAATTTCCATGAACAAAGCATTTTTTTTTTTTTTTTTATGAGTAAGTAGGTGACACTTTCATGTAAGAATGAAGAAAAATATAACAAAAGGTTTCGAAATTGAAAAATATTTGCGTTCAAAAGTTACGTTTTCTAGAGAATGACCCATATACAAAAAGGAGAATCTATATATTGATATAATGAAACCTGTGTAAATTGTCTACTTGCGCTGCACTACTTAAGTGGTCAATTTAAACAGGTGGTCAACTTATTGAGATTGATTCATACGATATAGGACTAGTTCTGTACCGGAAAAAAGCGGTCAACTTAGACAGGTGGCCAGCTTATAAGGGTTGTCAACTATACAGGTTTTACTATACAATGAAATCTGAGTACATAGAAAACATGCGGTGCTGTACTTTCGTGATCAACTTCCAGGGATGATCAACTTTAAAAGGGGGGATATAAAACTTATTTTGTACCTGATAAAAGCAGTCAATTTAGATAGATGATCAACCTACAAACGGGAACTTTGCAAGTTTTACTGTGCTTGAAATTTCAGTTTCGTTTTCAAAAGCAAAAAATATCTGAAGTCAGTACTACTGTTTGAAGTAAAGATTAGCTATCCTCCGGAAGCCTAAGACGTTAGTCCGGTTCTAGATGCAGTGGCCGAGAAGGTCTGATCGATCCGATAGCTCTCTCTCTCACTCTCTTTTCTAACTTTGAGTGGCACCGCGGCATAATTGCAGCAAGATTTTGCTCCTGAGGGACAACACCAGGCTAGATAATAGGTGAAGTGGTCTCTCTCCGCCCGTTCTACAGATCGGAATTTCGGTTACGTTTTGGCACACCCATACCTGGCACACACACACACACTCACACCAAACCCTCCCGACTAGAGTTCCGGGAGCAAAGGCCAACTCCTTTCGAACCCGACTACTGCGATACACTGGCCCGCTTCTCGACACCCCCCCTCCCCTTCTCGATCGTCTGCGTACAAGGTCCCGCCCAGTGCATCGCCCTGGAGCATCCTTAGCTATGCGACAGGAGAGGGGCTTATTATCGAATAACGGAGGATGGGAGAGACGGCGTGCGGATATTATGACTTTCACTAGAAGGAGGCTAATCTGTCAGAATGGACTAAGTAGTTCTTTTGAAAGAGATGGAATGGTCGAGGACTTCCTGGAGAGTGTTTCTTTTTTGATCGTTTCTTCAAGCAGTCACCTCATAAAATTTATGAATAACTTAGCACAAAAATCCTTTTTAACTAACTACAGCTCCATTAACAGGATTCCTGATAAGACGTTGTCGGGAATCATTGCTTGATGTAGTGAATATTGAAACAGTAGGAATTAAGTTTGTTTATAAGGAGTTGTCAAATTTATCTTTTAAAATTAGTTTAATTACTTCTTGTTCTATAGCTTATTTGAACATTTAAACAAATTCAGAGCTCGGCCGCACAGCACAAATTTGCAACGAAAATTGTTTACAACAACTGTATACGACCGGAGATCCAACGCGGAGTGTCACAATCTTGAATAAAAATGGTTTACAATTGTATATATGACAGCTGATCCAATGCTGAGCAACACAAACGTGCAATGAAAATTGTATGCTCTGCAACTATACGAAGGCAGATCCAACGCGCAGCGACACAAATTTGCAGTGAAAGGTGTATACAAAGGCAGATGTACGGTCCTTTTAATTAGGGTTGGTTGGGGTCTAACCCGTTTTAAGAGCAGTTCGTTTTTGAAACCTTACATAAATGTTTTGAAACAAAAATATTTTAACTTATTGACCTATTTTATCTTGGACTTCATTAATAAACAAAATGCCATCATTATTTTCTAAGATAATGCTTTAAATATTCTTAATCATTATTTTTCTAAAAAAATCAGATGGGTGTCCCTCTTACCCCACACCAAAAGGTAAGTGTCCCACCTACCTTTCATTAAAATTTTAATCAAGCATATCTAAAAAAAAGGCAAATGGGTCGAACTTAATAAGGTATGTAAATTTTTAGTATGATTTTTTTAAATGCATCCAACTTGGAAATTAAATAACAGCGTCCATTCAAAGTTGGCACAGGGTGAATCATTGTCAGTTCATCCTCAGTCAGTAATAATTCTAACATCATCTGCATGAAGCTAATTAGAAGTGTCACTATTTTTTTATTCTTTCTTGAAAATTAAGTAGTATTGTATTTTTTCTGTTGCATCATAGGCTTCCAAAATTAGAGCTGCATATTGCTTACTTGTTGGTATTCCTTAATGCAATTTTCGCAAATACATAGTCATCTGCTTTTAGTTTTTGTAACTGAACTATCAATTCCTTCTAATTCTTCATAATTATCTTATTTTTTCATTGCAGAAATTGCTTCATCAGAGTTGCTTTTCATTTTACAATTCTCACTATTATGAGGGTCTTATCTTTATTAGGGAAAACTTATGTAGAGTAAGTGTAACACTTTCTCCTAGACACTTATCAATAATACTTTGGGCAAAAATTGCTATTACAGTATGTAATTTAGGTTAAATTATCTATGCATCAAAATCTAATGAACATTAAAAAGGTAATAAAAACTGAGCTGGAAACACGTCTTTGAAAAATGTTGCTTAAATTCCGTAAAAAATGTTTTTGGGAAAATATTTTCGATGCATGTTCTATGTCCCGGGAAAAAGTTATATGAAAAGCAAATAAGTAGGTATGTGCAAAAGCAATTACTATAATGGAATGTGATATAATCAATGCAAAAAAAGTTTAAAAGCCGCATAAATATTTCAGTTCGGGGGGGGGGGGGAATCCACTTAAACCAGTGGCCCGCATCCCGCCAACCAATCCTACATAAAATTCCTTTTTAACCAACCGCAACTCCGTCAACAAGAATCCTAATAATGCGTTGTCAGGAATCCTATTGTTAACAAGTAGCTTGACAATAATAATAAGAATTCAAGCTGTTTATATGGAATTGTCAAAAATACGTTTCGAAATTGCTGTTTCGTTAATTATTACATAGTTTATTAAAACGATTCAAAAAACTCAATTCTGGTCTGCAAAAATTTGCAATGAAAGTTATCTATAATTTTGTGCGACAGATGCAAATGTGCAGCGAAAATTGTACATAACTGCATACAGAAGTCAAATGCTTAACTTTCAGGAGAAGGATTCTTAGGTGTGAGACAGTGCTAAATAGTTATGTTTCAGAAATGGTAAGGCCAAGACTTTTCTTTGTCCTCACCTTCACCAAGGGCGGATCCAGGTTCTGGTGTTGTAGGGAAGCATTTCCGGAAAGGGGGGGGGGCATAAGTGCACTTTTTTTTAAATAAATGGGAATTCTGGGGCGAATTTTTTTGAAATATAAGTCTCCAAAGTGCAGTTTTAGAGTATCTTTGGTCGATTTAGGAGGATGTCTCATGACCCCCATAACCCCTCCTTCTGGATCCGTGCCTGACCTGCACCACATAAAATTTATGCATAACTTAAATTAATCGATGTCTATTTAATAACCCGATAGAATAGATGCGTGTATTCATATACACGCATTCAATGTAATGGGTACTTCATGAATTCCAATTTTTACTAATAAAAATATGCTAAATATATAAAGTTTTGTTCCTTTCAAATTTAAAGAATTTGGATGCTTAGTTAACGTCTGGATTTCAAATTCTGAAAGAAAACCCTGCATTGTTTGGTAAGAAATGAATGGGTCTCTAGAAGAAGGACACTTTTGCTCTGAGGCGACGATGTGTTACGTTTGATCTTCATTAATATTTAGTCCTACCAGTAAAATGTTTAATTTGTAACATATGCCCTTCTTCTAGGGACACATTTAAATGATGTTCGTACATAAAAATAAATACTGCAGATACCGAACTGAGCTTGTACAATTTTTCAACAATAATAATTTCATTTTTCAAATGAAGCTCAATAATAATAATAATAGTATTAGTAATAATAATAATAATAATAATAATAATAATAATAATAATAATAATAATAATAATAATAATAATAATAATAATAATAATAATAATTTCTCAGCAGAAAAGCAAAGTATTTTTTTGTAATGGTTTCGAAAAATTAGGAAGTGGTTTGAACCATAAAAACCCACTTCTGTAATACGGTCCAATATATACCTACTACATACTGCAGTATTAGAAATAACATAACAAAATTTTGCCTAATTTCGGTAATACCTCTCCACATATTTTGTTACTTCTCTTCTATTCTGTTATTTGCTATGGGAGGGGGGGGGGCTCGGGAAGAGCACCAAATAAAGTTTGTGCCCAGTAGTCTCAAGAGTCATAGTCGGGTCTCAGTAAACCAAATAAAACGAGTAGGGCCTGGGGTCCTAGGGTTACCAATTGCCACTATCGACTTGAAATGTCCAAAAACATCATTTGAAAAAGAAAAAGAAAAAAAAAACATCTCAAAAGAATAAAAGGCTCTTATATCAACATCATCACTTACAAATGAGCATTAACGAATCGTTTCCGAGTAGCTTTTATGTCTTTTAATTAATACAGGGTCATAATTATCACATTTGGAGCTTTATGTGAACGGAAGGAACATAAAAAAATGCAAGCATCAATGACCACGATTTTTCCCAGTAAGCTTCAGTGCCCTTGCAACGGAAATTATTAATTGTCTTGTTCAATTCTGCAGGTTCATGTGAATAGGTGGGATAGCATGTCAGAGCAAGTTTTAGACAAGAAAATCTGTGTCGTGAGATTTTTTTATTATTTTTTATTTTTTCATTAAAAGCAATGCAATCGCCATCTGTTTCCACAATTGGGGAATTTCAACGGAATATTTCATTTTATTCGACTTATGAACGTAAGCTATGTTTGAATCTAGCAATCACATATGTATTACACACATCCACACATATATATTGCCATCAACAATCATAACAATGTTTTGCCGTCTAATTCGTAAATTTTTTAATTCCGGGTCGATAAAAACCAGTTGGTTTTCGAGAAAAATGTCTAGAGAGGGCATAATCGTAATCTTAGAAAAATGAAATGAGCAAACAATAAAAAGGTGCCCTTCCCCTCCAGCGCAGTGGCGCATCCCCCCCTCCTCGCCCTCAAAAAATACTACGGAGACACCCCAAGAACGAGAGCTCCCCCAACAAAAGGAAAATATACCCCTGAAAGCAATACCCAAACATTATCAGTGGCGTAGCCCCAGCGCCACCTCCCTCCCCCCCCCGCGATGAAAAGAGCAGACAAGCTGGAAATTATCTATACTGTAAAATAACGCATGACATGTCGTTTTGTGTTGCCATGCACACTGAGTAAAACGATTGTTTTGTTTATTTGGTAGGGAACCATTGAAAATGCATTAGTTAATTGAGATGTGTGGTGGTGGTAAAGTGAAATAGCGGGGTTTACAAACGGTAAGAAAAAATACCATTTTAATTTGCCAGCAAATAAGCACTAGAAAACGACTATGAATTAATATTAAAAAAAAAAAAGTGACATGTGCACAAGTGGTAGGGGAATGAAGGGTAAAGTGAAATAGCGGGGTAAAGTGAAAAGGTGAAGTATTTGCTCTGCGTTTAGCGCCACCTATCTGGTAATATTTTAATAATGTAGTTGCACATGTAGTCTATTACAGTCAAGAAAAAAAATACCACTCTAGATTAAAACATAAGATAATACAGGCAATTTTCAAAAGTTGATACTCTTATTGTAATATTTGTTGTAAGTCAAAAATTATTTTTGATGAATATAAAATTATAAAGTTCTTGTAATTAACACTTTAAAATTAATTGTGGCCTTCTAATATGCAGGTCAATGTTTATTTAGTTATATTAAGCTTATTTGTATTTCAAATATTTTGCTTAAGTAGTCTAGTGCGTGCGGGGGTAAAGTGGATAGGATAAAGTGAACTGGCTTATTCCGTTTATTCACTCAATCATTTACTAAAACACTTACGCATTCATTTGTTAATGAATTCATTTACACTCCTTCATTTAGTAATTCACTTATTTATTAATTTATTTACTTATTTTCTTATCCATTCACTCTTTTTCTCACTCATTTATTTTTTTTTCGTATGTTAATTAATTAATTAATTTAATTATTCGCTTATTATTCTATTTTCTTTTCATTTAAGCATTCAAAATTTTATTTACAGATTCATTTTGATCAAAAATACTTTTTTATAATCAAATAGAAAATATTCTACTAGAAAAATACTTCATTTTTCATTTTGCCCCATGAAAAAAATGCAAAAGTTTTCCACTTTTTTTTTTTTTGAAGGCTTCAGATTACTGCCAAAAATACTTAAAAATTATGCTTCAATGAAATTTTTATCATAAAATACAATGTTCCTTCTTTTTTCCACTGCAATTTTCAAAACAAATTCCAATTGGTTCATTTTTACAATTTCAGTCATCTTAGTCATTTCACTTTCCCCCATTTTCCCCTACTTATCATTATTAAGACTGATGTGCTCATTGTGATGTAAATGTCAAACTGTCTTGTGTTGCATTTGCCGTGTAGTATGTCGCACTGTGGAGTGCGACAAAATATTGCTAACATAAAAAGAAAAAAAAAACGTATCCTTGAACTTATCCGTATGTATCAATAATAATTGATTATTTCGTCAGGACTGGTTTCGTTTACTGACGTAGAAATAAAATTCACTTCTTTATTTCTTCCAACGGTAATTAACTACCAATAAATATAAAAGAATATCTTTTTAAGCATAAATTATTCTGTAGGACAGAGTCGCAATTTGCTTTGAATTTATTTGAACCCATCTGAAATCTTGACGTATCTAGACAAGATCGAGTCGACAATTGCAGCAAATTTGAGTCATGCTTGAGTGGTTGCAAATGCTTTACGGAATCTTGGAATTATTTATAGATATTTTTATAAGGTGAGGTTGCGACTTGCCGACAAGAAAAATGTTTTTCTTACAAGGAAAACAAGCATAAATCGGGTGGGGAGTTGTGAGATATTTTTGCTGTTGTATAATTTTTCGACTTCATTTCTTAACACAAATTTTTGTCGATGCCGTTTCAAAAATAATGGGTTTCCTAAATATTGCACTCAGGCCCGTCATTTCATATTTTTCTGGGGGGGGGGGCAAAGGGTGTACACTCAATGCAAATTTTGGTGGAAAATAACAAAAGACACGCCCACTTATCTGTAAAAATACTAATTTTTCTAAGATTGGAATTGCTCTCCCAGCCCTGAGGCATCCCTAAATGAAGGACCTGATTGCAATAAAGATTAATGGGAAAATTATATAATTAATATTATGTAAAAAATATTTCGAAGTTGAAACTATTTGCGTATTAAACCTTTTACAGCAGTGGTGCGAAGTAATTAGGGATTGTCCATAAATAATGTCATGCTTTGAGGGGATAGGGTTTGGGAAATTGTGAGTTCGTGTCAAGGGGGGACGTAGAGATAAGAAGAAGTGTGACATGTCGCATTTTTTTTTTTAGAATATGTTTATTAAATGTAGCGTGATACGTAACAGAAGGAGGAAGGCGGTATAGTGAAGTGTGATGCTTTGTGACAAAAAAGGGGAGAGGGTGCCCAAAATGTTAAAAAAAGTGTGACATCATTTAAGGACAGCCCCTTAGTGAAAATTAGATACATTTATTTCTTTCATATGCTACATTAAACCAGATATTATCCAAACATTAAAAAGTACTAGTATATAGCAATTAATTTGGACTCTTTTAGTAGTCTGCCTTTAACATATTTTTGGATCCACTATATCAGCATAAAGCATTCCTTCATTACTGAATCGCACCATGGGCGCCCATATGCAAAGTTGCAAGGGGGGGGGGGGGCTCAAATATTTCCCCCCATGGTTTAGCTGGGTATTTTCCCCGTGGAAACTGATTTCAGGACAGATTGAAGTCATTAAAAATTTGACATTTTTAATAACCTTATTAATTAATAGTTGGAGAAGAAATGTTTTTACATTTTTGCAAAGAAAAAAGCTCTAAAAGCAAGGAAGTTGTAATTTTAAAGGGGGGCTCGAGCCCCCCTTGCCCCCGATATGGGCGCCCTTGAATCGCACTGAATTGTAATTTTTTGATGAACAGGCATTGAATAAGTCATGTTTCAACTCTGTGTAAAATGTATATATGCGAAAAATGTATAATGTTTGTAAAAGGAAAATTTCTGTTTTATTAAAATCTAGAGAGTTCCTAAACCAGTGAGAGAAAAAGGGGGAATTTTCACTTGACCGCTTTCATGGGAGAAGTTATCAAGTGCAATTTTACCGCGTCGTTTAATCACTCTTATACATTATTAAATTCGTGGAGTAATAATTTAGTTTATTTAAAATATTTGAAAATTATCCTTTCCGCAGACTCTTGGATATGTCAGCTGTTAAAAAAAGAAGCATTTTGCCACTTCATTTATTGATATCGAAAAAATGAGCAAACTAGGTGCACACAGAACCTTGCAGTGGGTGACACACTAAGGCTTTGCATAACAGGTGAATAGAGATGCATGCAGAGTGGAATAAAACTAAATAAAAGTTTCCACAGAAAATATTTTTCTTCTTAATGACTATAATCATCCTTCTTATTCTATCAAAACCTCTTTTGAGCTCCTTGTACAGTGGCGAGTGGCAATCAATAACAGATGAAATTAATTTAAAAGTTTAAAGTTTAAATTTATTAATAATAGATAGTTACTGAATTTATCGTGGGTAGATAAACATTTCATCGTATTAGCGCGAGTACTACATCTCAAATTCAAATGTCGTTGATTAACTACATTGTTTGTGCAAAGATTTCGTTTCATTTTTCGAAGATTTGAAGGAAACTGTTTTCGTTCCCTTAAAGACTTTCAAAGGATAAAAGACTATTTAAAATATCATACTTTATTGATGTGCCTTTACTATATATTTTTGCTAATGCGTTTTGTTAATGCATTTGAAAACTAGAAATGAAATAACTTTTTAAAGAATCATTTTTATAAAATTATAGACTACTTAAAAAATCTATGAGTAAAAAATATTTTTATAACAACGAAACATGTTTGTAAAAACTATTAATTTTTTGCGTTTTTCTAAGAAAACAGTTAAAATAAGTTTTAAAATACTATCACAATAAAAAATACTATGACATCATAAAAATGATTGAAAACTAATGATTTTTCTTAGACTTATCAAAAAAATTCCGCTTTATATCTAGTTTCAACACTAAAAGTGGAAATTCATAGTTATCAATTACTTTTTAATTTTCCCCCAAATCTTTCTCAATGTCATTTCAACGAGTTTGCTAAACAACCTATAGTGTTACATTAATGCCAAATGGAGAGTATCAAAAAAAAAAAAAAAATAAATAAAGAATGCCATTTAACTTGTTTCGTAATTACTGCAGTCAAAAAATTTTTTAGAAGTTTTGAATAATTTTCTCTCTTTCCCTCCTTCAACAAAAATTTGCATAAAATATTTCTCACCACGAAATCTAAAAGGTCGCAAGTTTCAACTTAGTAAAATTATGCACTTAACGGCAGCCATTTTTGACCAATTACATGTGTATTTACGATCGAAAGGGAAAAGGAACTGACGTTGCAATGACTAAACCAGTGGTGCACAGTCTTTTTCTAACCGAGGGCTGAATCTCCCATTGAGGATTCTCGCGGACTAGAACGCATAAAAAAATAAATAAATAAATAAATAAATAAATATAGATAGTAAAGGAAAACCATGGAAAAATAAAGAAAATTACAAACTGAGAATTTTTGTAATCAAATGCTAAGTGGTTATGTTATTAATAAAAGATTGCATCAGTTTTCCAGAAACCAATTTCTGAACATTTGACTCCAACTTTTTATATTGTGACATCGTTTGTCACTTTCTGTAGCATTAAATAAAACCGGGTTAGCTTCACTGGCTGATAGTGGCCTGCGAGTCGTAGGAAGGGCACCACTGGATTAAACCATGAAAAGAAACTTTATATTCTATTGCAGGGTTCCTTTTTCCTGTGATCTTGAATCATTTTCACGCAGTTTCCATTTATTTTTCGAAATGAAATTTTGAATAGAAACCCCATATATGGTGTCTTTTACTTGGTATATTTTATCCCTCCCCACCCCCGGCTGCGCCAGCAAACGTCAAGCAACATATGTTAAGATGAATAAATACTCGTATCAATTAGTAAATAAGTCAACTACTTAATTTGTATTTGAATCGAACTGATGAATCATTATTTATTTATTCTTTATTTACGAAAAAAAATTATAATATTTTAAAAATACATTTTTTATTTTTTTATTTTATTTATTTATTATTTTTTATCATTATTAATAACATAAGTGTTTTAATTATTTTATTTCAATTTTATTTCCGTATATTTATTTATTTATCTATTTATTTTTTCTTATTTTATTTATTCATTAATTTATTTATTTTTATTTTTTATGTCCCCCTTGGGAAAAAACCTAGCATACTTTATTATGTCTCTACAGTTTTTGCACTTGATTCAGTGATTCTCTCCCAGTGGCACATAAACCTCTTGGATAAAAATCTTTAAGAGGTACGCGGTTAACAACCAAAAAGTATACAATTCTAGGTATAGATAGAATTTAATTGCGACGAAAAAAATCGTTCGCTTTTTTTACGCCGAAGAAAGAATACTGTAAAACGGTTTTCCTAGCTACACTGCTGTCACAAGTTACTGCCGTGTTACAGGGAGAAGTACTAGAGGAAATCGCCAAACCATTGGTTTCAAGCGGTGGAAGTACGTGTACCCTTTGGGGCAAGCGAAAATATATAAAGGGTATGCAGTTGACAACCAAAAAGTAAACAAACTTATATTGATAATACTAGACTTTAATTGTGACAAAAATTTGAGTAATAGCATGTTATTCTTTCGCGTTTGTTTTGAAAAAGAACGCAAAGAACTAGCTGTGACGTAAGGGACATTGCTGTGAAGTAAGGGAATGTGGAGGGAAAGTTAAATAGTTAAGATAACTTACCTTTTTCAAAATTAACAAATTGAAAATGTTTTGAAATTACTAATTATTGTACATAAAGAAGCAACAATGAATTTTATAATAAATCTTGCATTGAAAAATTGTTTTTTATTTTTTGCAGTAAATTTGTACCTTTAAAAGAAAGTGAAACTTTTTCTTTTCTGTTCTTTTTTCAATGAGGTAAAGTGAAAAGTAAAATATTTTTCTAGTGACAGATTTTCTATTTGATTACTAAAAATATTTTTGATAAAAAGAACAAATAAAAGAGTGAATGAGTAAATTAATTGGTATAATGAAAAAAAGCAACGAATAGAAAAATTAATTGATTAGTTTTATTATGAGAAAAAAATAAACGAGTGAATAAAATAGTGAATGAATGAGAAAGTAAATGAATAAATAAATAAATAAACGAATTATTAGATGAAGGAACACGAATGAATTAATTCATAAATGAATACATAGGTAATTCAATCAATTACTGAATAAGAAACAAAATGTACTTCCCTCCGCTCCATCCACTTTAACCCTTATGCACCTTGACTAATTATACAAAACATTCAAAAATTAAAATAACCTTAATACTATGTAAATAAATACTGCACCGAATATTAGAAGGTCTCAATAAAGTTTAAAATGCTGATACCAAGAATTGTCATTAGATAATAACAAAAATTATTTTTGACTTACGACAAAATATTTCAATGTAAGTATCAGTTGTTTAAAATTTGTTGCATTAGTAAATGCTGTGATCTTCAGAGGTAACTTTTTCCTGACTAGAATAGACTACGTGTAATATTACATAGCTAAAATACTACCATATAGGTGGTGCTAAAAGCAGAGTAAGTGTCTCATCAATTCACCTTTCCCACATTCCTCTACAGGCTGTGGTTTACGACTACGTACTTGTGCGAAAAAAGATTTTCGTGTTTAACTTATCTGAAAAGCAAGTATAGAAACAAGTTCATGTTGAGGATGATTTACTTTGCAATAAAGCGCCCATTAAAATGACATTTCTTGTTTTTCACTATAAAAACCGAAATGAATTCCATCATTAACTGTTTAAATTTTGGCAACATAGCACGTCTTATTAAATTTAAAATCTTTTGTGTTGGAATTGGAACAGTTGTGACTCGGAATCGGGATAGGTTTTGTGTTGGAAGTACGCACAGTTACTGACACACAAAAAGCGGTGCGTGGATAGAGAAAGGCTAGAAAACTCGTGCTCCTTCTAAAAAAAAAACCACCACACGCATTTCAAAGTTGGAAAACCCTGGGACAAAAAACCCCACCAGGCGTGTGTGGTCAACTTCCAAATAACAAGAAAAAAATAACTATACGTTTCAATCTCGAAGATTTCGTCGGCACCTCACTACAAAGTAAAATTGCTCCGGAGGCTCCTTTTTCCCCCCTTCATCTTCGGTTTCGCGCCGCTTGGCGATCAGCGCTCTGGCGATGCGAAAAGCGCGCCAGGCTGTTTCACGGAGAAAGTCCCGCTTGTCAGTCTGTAGTCCCTAGCCAACGCGATCGGCAGTGCTGTTGAGGTTGTTCCGCGGGTGTTCCGTGCACGCTATGGATTAATCTCTGTTGTTCCCCGAACGTTTTCACTATGGACAGGATCTTGTGCCCCGAAGAGCAACGGAGCCGCTCCGGCCCGGACCAGGCGGCAGGACTTTCCCGGATAGCCGCTGCCGGATGCCGGACACAACAATCACAGAGTCGTGCGGTGGCTTGGAGGCCGCTTAGGTTCATACAGCAATTCGGTGAGTTTCGAAATGTGTGTATGTTTGGATTAACATCGGATGTGATTATGCATATAGGGCCTGATTACTGAATAGGTCTACCCGGCTGCGGTCTAGGGCCCCCAAATAGCAAAAATTGCATTGGACAATAGCTAAAATTGTAAGTTTCGACTACAAGGGGGGCCCAAAAAACGTGATTTGTCGCGGAGCCCCCGGTATGTTAATCGGGCCCGGGATGCATGGGTAAATTCGAAAGGATTGGGGGGGGGGGGGGGGGGTCAGCTCACTCTGATCTCCTATAACTCCACCTCCCCTCCTCATTAAAGGAAAAGAAAAAATATTTGCTGGTTTTGGAAAAAAGAATATGTTCCGAGAAATCCAAAAAACAACCTTAAATTTCCCCTTTTTAAATATTTATTCAAAGCATTATCATTTGACAATTGAGATAGTGAGAAGCAAAGGGATGCAAAATTAAAAATTTGGAGATAACCAGTACAAATGGTAAATGAACCTCTCCTCTGTCTTGGGGCAAGAGATATGTACTAGTAACCCTGGTAGGTACTGCTGTATAGCATGATTTAGAATAGTACTTAGAATAGAAATTTAAAATAGTCCTCTTGCATCCCTTTGCTTCTCACTGCCCCAATTGACCTGTTATTACGAAAATTTCCTTATCCTTCCATTCAGATTAAGTTTGAGATTTGAGTGAATTGTTCACTTCCAAGTTTATATGCCATGCCAAACCCGTCATTTAAAATTAATTAATGTATTTATATTTTTGTGGGGGAGGGTTTTTGTCATTTTTCAGTAAGATTTTTTTTTTTTTTAAGCCTTTCCCATCCCCATTAAAATTTCGAAATGAAAAGGTATGCAAATTACGTTTGATTTTACTTAGCGTAAAATCTTATAATATCCATTAAATGGCTTTCAGGTAACACAAACTAAAAATTATGACTCCTGAAACAAATGCTCCAATTCCTCTCATGTTACGATCTAACTGCGGACATTCCATTTTACTATCGTAAACAAAGGTATTTTTTCACGTGGTGAAACACAATGTTTTTCGCGAAGTAGTTTGGAATTGTAAATTATTCTTAACACACAAAAGGGGGGAATTATAGATTATCAAATACCGAATTAAATTTTGATTCAAGTTATTCATTATTATTTCGTTCTTTGCCCCGATCTTAATGCCTCTTGCAGGGTCACAATAAGCGTGGATACGTTAAAATGTTTTGCTGATGCAGGATGCGTTTCACAAATGAATTCAACTTTGGTAATTATTGCCAAAAGCATTTCCAATTTTACTAATTAGCGTTAAATTTGTAATAGCAATAATTATTCCTATTTAATTTTACTATAATTTACTTCTTTTAATACCTACATTTCCTGTTTGGGAAAATATATCTATTTCAAGAGGCTGGTTATTGCTTGTTACCCGTTTTTGCGAATTGTAATGATTGCAAATGATTGCCACCGCTCAATTTTCCCTCTCTAGTTCAATTTTATCACCCCTTCCTCTTCCAAGTACTATTTCTTAAATTTTAAAAAACTGTTTGGGGATTTATTTTATAAAAGAGATGTCAATTTTCGTAAAATCTATCGGCATTTTACTTATTATAATTTAATGTGATAACCGTAAATGCGATGCCATTAATGCAATCAATTTCATCTTGAATTTGTAATGTTGAAAAAGGTTTTGTAAGAAATCTCTTTTTTTCTTCTTTTCATTGATCTTTTATTTGATGGGTTTAATTTGTGAAAACTGCATGGGTTGCTGTTTGTGATGTGTGGATTTTATCGATTGTGATTTAAAGTGATAGGTAAAAAATAGCAGATTTTACATTGTCATATATAACTGTAAATGTATAAAAAAAAATGTTTGTGCCAGGTAAATTGCATAATTTACTTAGCAGAAAGATACATTAAAAAAAAATTGATAAGAGAATTGTTTCTATAGATTGTATACGTGAAACCAAAATAATATTATTTATTTACATACTTGAGTTATAATTATTGTCAATTCGAGTGTGATAATTTAAAATTTTAGATTTTTGTAATAAGTACGATGGTTTGCATTGTAAATGAAAAGACTTATTTCAAACATAATTATAGTCTCTAATCAGCTAAAACCATAAGGTTTTTTTATAAGAAATTGTTCTGCTCAATTTGCAACATTCGCATGTGTAATGTACGCATACAAGAAGCAGTTCTTCTAATTTGACATTTTAACCTTTTTTTTTTTTTTTTGCATTTAATCAATCAAATTTTTGCTGCAGAAAAATTAATTATAGCAACCCTAATGCTAAGGACGATGTAAAAACTTCAGAATTGGTTTCGACTGTCAATACAAAATATCCCATCTTTTGCAAGAGAACATCACATAGTCGATTGCAAGTTCTAACAGCTTTGATAATTTTTTTTTTTTTTAGCGATTTGTACCATGTATCTAAATCTGTCAAAGTGCAATGTACTTCAAAGTGTATTCATTTTTCTCATCTTCAGCACATTGAAAGAGAATGTTAATATTTGCCCCACGTCTACATGAAATTTTTAAGAACTAGAGAACTAACTTTAGAGAAGCTATTGTTTAGCACTTTTGATCCTATTATGTGTGTGCTACACAGCGCAACGTGCTCGAAAGGGTTTTAATTAACTAACAATATTGCCGTGCTAAGCGCAAAAGTGGTATCTGCAGCTGAGTTCAAAATGAGAAATTCTCGTTTAAAATTGTGTGCCTCCATGTATATTTGATTCAGATGAAACTTTTTGAGAAGAATATTTCCCATTGACAAATGACCATAAAACATAGTATTTGGGTAAAATGTGTGACAAAGAACTACCTGGTGAAATTAACTCAATTTTGACAAAAAGTGCAGATACCACTTTTGTGCTTAGTACGGCAGAATAGTGGTAGTACTCATGGGCTACATTCGGAAACAGGCACCGGTGCCCGTTTCCGAATGTAGTCTTCGAGTCATCTTAAACAGTCTTTACGAATAACTTTACTTCCATAAACGCAAACCTTTTTGCATTAAAAAAAGGAGTTCCTTGAAACCCTGAAACACGTGTCTGCACTTTTTTTGCAAACTTGAAACGTACCAAATGTTGTAATTGTTAATCAAATTGAATGTAAGTATAAAGCTCATTATAATTAGAACAATTTTAGAATCCCGCTCCCATAAAAAAAAGAACTTGATGAACATACACGTAACAATATTATTTTAAAGGGAAATAGACTCGAAGAACTCCCCTCCCCTGAGTCTTAACTAGCTTTTACCAAATTTCATGGACACAGGTTCTAAGGGGCTTTTGAGCACAGCAAAAGGTCGTTTTGCACGTTTGAGAAATCGTTTTCAAATTAGTGATACCGTGAAAAAGTTTGCATTTTAGCCGCGTGCTTGAATTGAGTTTAGCGTAGGACTCTAGCTAAAGTATTCTGCCGTGTGCAGGTAAAAGGCAGTATCTGCAGAAATGAGTTTTCGAGATATTTGAAGATACGCGTTTTGGATTCAATACAAACAATAGGAAAATGTTGAATTAGACGTCATTTTCGAGCCTTTTTTCCAGCGGAAACCAAATAAGTGAGCTTGCACACCGAAGATAACGTGCAATAGATGACAAAAATGCACAAAAATGAAAAAAGAAAAATTTGCAGTTACTGCCCTTTATTTACCTGCACACGGCAGTATTATCTTTTATATATCCTGTTCTAATTAATGGTGATAATTGAAACCAACTTCATCTCGTTCAGAGAAAAAAAAAAAAAAAAGCTCTTCCGAATGATATAGATTGCGAGAAATCTTTCGTTCCCTTAGTGCGCAATTTGCGTGAAATGTTAGCGGAAAAATTATTACAATAAACTAATTTGAAATTACGAAAAAAAAAAACACTCCCAGATGCAAACCCCCTGGGTCAGAAGTAATTTCCTGCCGAATTTCAAGGTTGTAGATACCGTGGGATCTCTTTGGACGTGAAACAGCCACATAGTTTCTTTAACTTTTTATTTTCTTTTTTTATTGTATAGAGATTTGAAATGTCAAGCATTCTAAAGGCTAAAAATCAAAATTGTACACATATTTTCTTTTCCCCCAACCTTCCATCTCATCCTCATGAAGGTTTTTTTCTTCTTCTTATTTTAATGGAATGGATCACTTTCATGGGTTTTACTGTTTTCATATTTATCACTCCTCTAAAAATGTCAAGGAGCATTTTCACGTCTTGAAAAAAAAAAAAAAAAGAAAGAAAACTAGCAATATCTCTGATCAAATAATCTTATTTAAACATTCTTTAATAATAGTAACGAAGTGTGACACAATAGCAAATTTCTTGGATCCGATAAATCAGATCGCTACTGTAGATATGTCTCTTCATCGAACAAGTTTCATTTATGGTTTCCTTTTAATTCACTCTCACAATCTGCAATTGTATTGGATTCGACAACTTTAACGGTGTAGCGGTCGTTTGCTGTTCGTGCTGCTTCCTTATCTCTCCTCTTAATCTACACTCCATTAAATGCGTAATAATAATTTGATCACGGAACATTTTCTTAGTTTATTTTGCAAGGTGTTTTATGTAAATTGCATTGTTAGCGAAATACTCCTAAGTTTCTTTCATAAAATAACTTTGAATATTGTACGCAGTGGGCTGTAATTTTTTTTCACGCGGTAGCTATTTTATCTCCTCTCAATTTGCACTCCATTAAATATTTATTAATGAAGTGCAAATGAAGTTTCTCATAGTTTGCTTTGTTCTTTTTAAATCGTGTTGTCGATAAAAATGTTTTTTAATTTAAAAAAATTTAGATTATTATTGTTATTTGCAAATGTAAAATCTAGTGAATTTTAGGTACTTGATGTTCATATGGATTTGAGTTCTTTTCCCTTCAGCAAAAGTTCAGAAGTACATAGATTATTGTGTTTGAAATTGAAACCAGTGGTTGCTTTTTTAATTAAAAGCTCGTGATTTTTTTTTTCTGTCCAAAAACCTTTAAAGTACTTTCATGTCTATTTTTGCAAACGTATCTCATAGAGTAGCCTTTGTGAAAGGAAGTAATTTGAGAGGAGTATTTCAACTCACAAAGGTATATTGAATCAAAGCGTTCAAAATGAAATGAAAGAATAAAAAGAAAGAATAAAAATTACCCTTGAATCTCCCAAAAGCAAAGTTCTTTCTTTCTTTTTTTTTTTTTAAGTAACCCTGAAATTTGTGTCCAATTACCTATGTTTGACTGCAATCAAAGCAAAGGGTATTAGACATTTGTATTGCCGATTTCAAAGATTTTAGAGAAATGTCTGAATTTCAGTACGCTGTGCTTTATTGATAGAACAGGTTTCTTTTTGGTACATGGATGAAAAGTTTGAAACGTTATTAATGTTTTATCAATGTAATAAAGTTAAGAAATTCTGAATCACATGAATGAATTCAAAATACATTTCAAAAGAAAAGCAAAACTTCCTAACGTGAAAAAAATATCAAAATTTTATTTCTTATTTTGTCCATTGTTTATAACCATAATGCAATACAGTGAGACTTTTCCATGCTCCGTTGTTTATTGTAACTTATTTAAATTTTACTTTGCAAGTTTCGTAATTTTCATGAACTATTGTAATAAACTGGTAGTAATTATTATAGTTCTCCCATGGGGTTGCTAAGGGATTCCACAGCAATTGAGCACTGTGAAAAAGTCCCCGAACGCAAAGAAAAAAAAGAAAAAGTTGATAAAAACATACATTAGTTCGTCAATGAGCAAAAGTAGCAGAGGCTCTCGACACGATGTGGCTAGAACACCCTGTAATGATTACATGATTCCGGGGCAGGAGGGTGGGGGGAGGCATTCTCGCTATCTAAGTAATGCTTAAAAAATTGTTGTTTTTGAGAAACAGTTTCGAAATTCCCATAAACATTTTTCCCCGTAGAGTTATATAAGAGTTCCGCCATACTTCACTGACAATAGCCTTCAAATGTGAAACTGCTTGGAACATTGCTTTAGTTAAGTGTAACGGAAAAACTAAGTGTTGTCACCGGATTATAAGATTAGTTTTAAAATGTCTAATACAATTTTTCTTCAAGCGTAACGAAATTGTGAAACTTTCGTAAAAGCTTCAAAATTTCTTCATAAAACTTCAATTAGTGCAATTCAAACTATTATCCTGCTTCAATTTTATATAATTACCTAATAAATAGCTCTCTATACAGTTTTCGTAACGCACATGATGTGCGTGAGAGGACTTTTTATGAACAATGCCAAAGTTTCTACCATTGCTGCTATGTTATGCATATGTTTAAAGTGTTTTTGCAAGAATAGGTTACATGTTGTAAAAATGACCTATTTTGTCGAATAAGTGTATGAGTTAGACTTCGAAAATTATCTAAATGTTTATTTTTCTCTGCAATCAAGATTGCTTATAGCTATTAATATACCACTTCCAGAGTTTGCTCTTTTCATTCCTTTTGTGATTGGTTGATAGCGAGTCATTTTATCTAATGTCATTGCTTGAAAAATTATTTCCAGATGGCTTTATTGGCGCTCTGCGAACGATTTTCAAAACATTCGTGGCTAATGAAATCTATGCAAGCGATTTTTTTTTTTTTTGCTTGCGCACATATTTTTGAAACATTTTCCTAGGACGATGTATATCTAAAGGGTTTTTCAAGTCCGATTTTTCTTCAATGTGTGAATCTTAAAAACTTCAGCTAATTCAATCAAATTTAACAAAGAAAAATTAAGATATCGTTACATTAGAATATGCAATTAATTAGCTGAAAACAATCAAAATCACTAGAATGTGTACCATCACTAGAATTTGCATGTTTACATCTTAAATGTATAATATGAGTAGTTTATAGTGGCGTGTTACTGTATTATTGAATTCAAACTATGTTGATAAAGTTTCTTGGTTTGCAAAAATTACTAAGTTATTCAATGTTATAAATACGTTGAAAGTTTGACTGGTCCTAATACGTTTAAAACAGCAAATGCATTGACAATTTCTTGTGGCACATGAAACAAGAAAAGTTTGAGAACTTCTGTTATTCTTTCGACCATAAGTGCCCCCGGTATGAGCCGTTTTGAAGGATAACTCCGTCAACTTTCTTGAGAAATACTCAAGAAAAGTTTTAAATCCCCTAACTTAAAGACGCATGTGCACATGAGTGGTATAGCAGAGCCTTGGTGGTGCTCTAAAGACTATTCTTCAAACTACCATCTCCTGGTTTTTTTGATCACTTGAAATGTCTTAGGTATGAACTGTATCATGAGGTGTGCTGCACCTGATCTAGATGTTAACATGGAGCAGTTCTCGCCTGATCATATTCGAGCAGGTATGGACTTGAATAAGGAGGACCTTTTTAAATGTCCTCTATGGAATTTATGAGGACTCGTAGTTCTGGTCTAGCCAAGATATAAACCATCAGGATTAGTAGCAACAAAAACACACAATGACAGTTTGATTTATATTCTGCACTAAATCCATATCAGCTCCAGACAAAAAAAATAATACCACAAAGTGGAGAAATATGAGATCTGACAGTAAACTTCGTGGGAATATAGTGCACATATCGCGCCAAAGAACCGATCCCCGATTCCGATGTCTCTCCAGAATCGGTGGTCAATGGATAAAAAGCCAAGAACAACCAGAGCAGAGGAATGAGATGGGATCGTTTCGAAGATGTGCACATATCAGAGTAAAGGAAGCGTCTAGTTGTTCATCGCCGTGAAGACAATAGAGATAGGATCGGAACAAGTCAGCCGTGGAGAAGATTGCGTCCACTTACAGTCGACAGTTCTGCAACCAAGCGTAAAAATTGGCCTTCTCGGCCCCCTTGCCCTCAACGTGCATATTTTGGTTCATTACCCCTTCTTCGGACAGCAGGCCTACATCTTGTATTTGGTTCATGTCCATCTGGTAATCGGACGTTCCTGAATGTCTTCGGTAATCGAATGAGTTACTGTGTTGTCCGCGAGCTCGTGTTAATCCTGGATAAGCTGTTGTAATTCTTAGCTTGTGCGTGGATTTGATACATTCCCTAGACTAGTGGTGTCCAACCTTTTTTTTTTTGGGGGGGGGGGGGTTGAGGGTCGCACCTCATATTCACATGGATCTTGCGGGCAGGACACATATACAATTCAAACATATTCGATTTATTTTTCTAACTAGCTCAATAAAACAAGGAACGGGAAATTACAAACCAAGAATTTTTGTTATTATTTCTACTAGCTGATATTATCGATAAACAGTTTCCATTTGTCTTTTAGAGACCAATTTTTAACAATTCCATTGACTCCAAGTTTCCAACAATCATTCTTAATGCCGAATGAAGGGGATCAATTTTTTTGAATGTTTCCTTACAGGGCCGCACCGTCCCTATGTGCAAGGTCGTGTGGGGCACCACGGCGCCAGAGACTAAAGGGTGCCGGACTCTACCGATAAAAAAAATGCTTCAAATGAAGGGAAAATTAACTCTAACCAAAAAGAAAGTAAAATTCTTCATGATATCTAATGGAGGCAGTGAAATTATACTGCTCATTGAAACAATCAATCCGTCTCGCTGAGAATCTAAAAGGAAAAAATTATTGACTTTTTGTTTCTAAACACGCTATTCAAAAGCACTATCATTTACACTGAAAACAAGTGACGTTAATTAATGCATACATTAGCATTTTCCTTCTTAATGTGGAGCCATGAATGCTATTTCGGTATGTCTTTACACAAAATTGAGCATACGAGGAGCAAGAAATTTGCTTATCCCCATTTTGGTTCTTGAGGTGAATATCTTGTATTATAATTTGTGCAAACATAGTCTTAATTCGTTGTAATTCCACTGCTTCATGTTATCATACATTAAAAAAAAATTACAGTAACCACATTTGCATATTACTTAGATGTGTGCAATATTTATCCATTGCAGGACACTAATTTAGGTTAATATTTTGGTTCTGAAAAGTGTTTAACCATAACTACTTGATTCTCCTCCCCTCCCCCTTTTATCTTTTTAACTATTAGTGCATTAAATTAAAAAAAAAAAAAAAACTTTGGAGAGACTATGTATTTGTTTTGGATCTTAAATTCAATGCCTTCTGTAACGGTCCCGTATTTTAAAATTTTTGATTTTATCGGAAATGATTTCAGTTTCAGATTTTAAGAGGAAATATCCTCTACTTCAATTTAGAAATCTA